>NC_072782.1:1297427-1303444 GCF_022539595.1 Amphiprion ocellaris
GAAGAGCTGGAAGGAAAAAGTAAATTGTCTGTTACTGTAAAGAGTAGTTCAGTGTAATGCAGTCTGTTGTACAGTGAATCGTTGCAGGTTGACCTCTGCATCATAAAACATCACACAGACTTTTTACTGTTTCTTCTGCATGACCTACCTCAGCTTGCAGGAACAGATCTGAACTTTTTCTGCTCTTTTAAAACATGTTTTCATTATATAACTTTGTTTTTTTTCCCCCTGTACTTTTCTGCATTTCTGTTTGTTACCTCTGTATTTCTGAGTAGATGCAACTGATGAGTGTGTCTGAATGAATTTTTTCTGTAAATGACTTGACAGCAGGTACAGACACAAATTGAAGAATTGAACTGATTACTTGTGATCGCTGCATATGACAAGGAAAAGGCTTCAGGGTGTTTCTACTGATGCTGTGACTGCTTCCATATGAACATACTATACACATCATTTTCATATTCTGTTTTCCTGTCAGAAAGCATCTCCACTGACCATGTTTCTCGACTACCTTATTCAGGATTTCCCCTTCAATTTGCCACCTGGCTGTGTATTTATCTTGGAAGGGCAGACAAACATTGAGTTGCATATTTATGAGTTGTGGAGAAGCAGTTATGACTTGGAGAAGAGGTGACTCAAACAGCATCCGTGTCCCTCACACCTCTTCTTGTTTGCATCTTCTCTAACACTCAAGCACCTCAGTTTAACTCCATCCAACACAATCCTGCAGCAGTACTTTTTATATTTAGTTGTTGTTGGCAGTTCTGATTCAGCTCAGTGGTTGTTTTAAATGCTGTAAGTTTGGAAAGAACCTTTTTACTGCTCTGAGGATGCAGTTCAGCACCATGGAGAGCTCCACCTCCATCCCTCTATGAAGAACAGCCTCGTCCAGAACATACATCTTGATTACGTATATCTAAAACTCTCTCACAAAAGAAAAAAAAACATAAAATGGGTTGTTTTTCCCAGATCTCTGTCCTTCCCTCTTTGAAAGTGAGATTTTGCTAACCCTTGTTTTGTATTTACAGCAAGGTGCATAGTTACAAACGTTATTTAAACCGAATTTGTACTAATTTGCATCATTCTCACAAACACACCAGCTGAAATCCCCTAGGTGTCGGTCAGACCAGACCCTGCCAGGGGACAATCTGTTGATGCCTGGGCAGAAACCTGGCACAGGATGACTGCCGGACAATCAAACGATACCAGAGAGGCCCGCTGCCAGGATGAAGAAAGGGAGCTGGCAGTCAGGAAGTAAAAGTGAAGGAAAGGTTTGTGGGTTGTGTGGATTGTGTGATGTGTTCAGAGATTTAAGGGTGCAGAGGTTTCATTAGAATGGGGGAATCATTCCATCGCAGGCCAGACTACAGTCAACACTGCAGACACCATTAGGACACTTTTACAGCCAGGTGAATATTTCAATCACAATTAGTCTAAAGAAGTTGTTCTTTAATTGCTCTTTAACTAACTTTGATGTAATATCATTCATGTTTTTATTCATTCTACAGCTACTAAAATTTCATTTTCCAAAGCGACGTCCATCTAAGAGTAGATCAAACACAAACAAGGCTCTCGTCAGGAGAAGTGAAATTAAACAAGTTGAAGTGTGATAACAGGACCGTGGTGTCTACAGGCAGGGCAGGAGGTCATAGAAATGTTTTATTATTATTATTTTTAATTTTTTTCTGCAGTCGGTCAAGTGCAAAGGTGTTCAGTGAAGAGCTGGTCTGAGAGGGATTCATTTATTATTTATTCATTTTATTTATTTGATGTATTTCAGACATGCCACAATATCATAAAGGCACAAGAGGAAATAACTTGAAATAATGTCTGAAAAGTAGTAGGATGAAGCTTAACTTGCATATTACATGAAATCAGAATAATTCGGCAGGAATTTTAATAGAATCAACTTTTTTTTTCACGTGTTTGATTTTTTTGATTGATGCATGAAGTAAAATTAAGCCTGGAGTTACATTTTTATTGTACAATAACTGCGTCTGAACATCTGTTTCCAGCTTGTAATTGTGGTTCCGCATTCATATGATGTAATTGTTCCTGTTACTTATTGTGTCACAACAGTCAGCTTTTATTTTTGCAGTGTGGAAACATCTTAAACAGTTAAAACCTGTTTTGTAAACCTTACTGGTGTTTATAGGAGCCAACCTGGTTTAGAACAGCTGGAACATAAAACAGATTGGAGCTGATATTCATGAAGTGGAACGTGACAGACTTACAGAAGCACTGTGGACAGTTTCTGCTATGAGGGAGTTTGGCTGCCAACATGCTGCATCCTCTGAAACCTGCTGTCAATAAAAGCGATGTATATATAAATATATAATATATATACACCTCACTCCAGCTGCTTTGGCTTCAAACAAAAAAAAAAAAAACAACACGAAGAATTTTCTTTTTTTAAATTAAATGTTATTGAATGTGCCTTTCTGTATTTTTATGTTCTTGCATTGTGCATGATAAGCTAATACAGAGGCTTTAAACAGTGCAGGTTTTGAACAAAGGTTAGGTGCTCCAAAGATTCATTCCATCTTTGGGATGAAGATGGGGTTGTAAATGCTCACAGAGTGTAAGACTCAGACTAATTCCTGGGTAAGTTTTCTGTGGGTCAGACGAGGAAGAATCTGGGAAAACCTCCTTAAACAGAATTCATTTTAGACAGTCTGGTCAATATTTGTGCAAAACTTCTGTCACTGAAATAGGGAATGCTCTTTTAAGATGCATTTTCATTGAATTTTTTGCACAAAGCTACTTTTTAAAGTTGAATACAATCTTTTAAATTCATACACTGAGCAGTTCAGTTCCTAGCAGAAATAAACAAACTAGTTTCTCCCCTTTTTCCGTTCCTAAATTTGCTCTCCATACCTGTAGAGATCGAACAAACCCATTCCAGACAGTCTTGGTTTCTGGTCCTGAAGGTTTCACTGAGTTATCATCTTGTCTTTAGAAGATTCCACCTTGATTTGTCTTCTGGTTTAACCACCTGCAGTTAAGGCTCTCCGGGGGGGTTGGAGGAACTGCAGAAATCGAGCTGACACTCACGCAATCACACACAAACACAACACAGCTCTGAATTTACAGTCCAGCCTGTAGGAAATGAAGCAGCAAATGGAAAAGCGCTCGACGCCCACCCCCACTAATGTTCACGTACATTTCAATGCAGATATTATAAAGCAAAGACAAACTGCTCAACATAAATATGAAGACGGTGTGAAAGGAATGAGTCACTTAGCCGGTCTTATCCACCCAAACAAATGATTTCACACATGCAAACACTTAAAATCCAACCGCACAGAACATCCAGGACAGCTGGAGAGTCATCAGATTTTGAAAAACTATTTCATGGTCTGTTTAGTCAAACATTAAATTCGCTCACCGCTGATGTTTGTCATACATAGATATGTTGTGAACAGGCTCATATACAAAGACTGGCTGATCTGCTTAAGGTGATGCACGTTGGTAAAATGCTAAATGAACAGAGATGGTGTTAAAAGGAATGTTTTAATGATGTGTAATCTTGTAATGTTCTGTCACAGTGATTCCAACACAACGTTTACTCCAATTTTTATCTCATTCACATTTTCAATTATGCAAATGAACGACACACAGTTTATATTCAGGGCTAATTTGTTTTAGTATCTTTAGGGAATTTTTTGTTTTTGTTTTACAAAAGCAGCTACAGATAATTTGGCTTCAGAGCTGCTAAATGAAGCTTAATTCAGGAGCTCCAGGTGCATCACGTGTTTTAACGGGTCACTAGAGTTCATCAGAAGCTTCACATGAGCATGAACCTGCAGTAATCTGCAGCTCCAAACACTTTAGTGTAAATCATCATCACGACTCTGCAGACATTTCTGTCTAGAAATAATGAGTTTCAATTAAACTACAATCATTCTTTGAGTGATGGAAATCTGATGAGATGCGGTTAAATCACGATGAAAGGACTCAGAGGAGAGGCTCAAGCAGAAACATTTACTGTAGATAAATATTAAGGAGAACAGAAATGAACATCTAAGAGTTGATACAACTTATTGCTACCCAGTTCTGAAGGCTTATCTCTTAGCAGGGGGCCTTTATATCTCTTATCTATATCTGTTTACACACCCAAGTAAAGCTGACAGAACCCAGAACCCAGAACCCCTGCAGAAAACGCTAAATATATCCTCCTGAAAGTAGAATTGAGAGAAATTCTTTGCTTTGTCTTTTTTCAATGGAGGTTGAAACAACTTCTGCAGATCCAGTGAGTATCTAAACTCATAAATCAGAATTTTCACCTCATTGTGTTTGGAGTTAGATGTTGTCAAGCTGAACATGTCCACCCTGTCAGAGTAAAAGATAATTAATAGAACAACTTTTCAGAAATTCTGAATATATTTGAAGAAGAGCCTTTAGTCCACTTCAACAATCAGTCACTCTGCTGGCTGGTGATGGTCCAAAATGTGCTTCTAAGATGCTAACTTCAGTCGGAAATGTCCACCCTGTCACCAAGATTTGAACAGTATAGCTGACAAGGGTGGACATATTTTACGATTTGCTCAAACTTTATCTGCTTGCAGTAAATTCATAAAACGTGTGGGAGCTTGACCAACATGCATTTACAGCAGTCTAGGGTCAGCTTGATAGAAGGGATATGAAACTGGGAGGGAAATCATGATGTCTCAAAGGCACTTTTTGGTGATATTGAGCCATAAAATAGATTGAAAATAATAAAATCATCATCAGTCAAAACGAAAGAAATGAAACAAGCAATAAAATAGATTAAATAAAATCATTTAAAATCACATGGTGCTGTTTAAAAAGACAGCAGGGATAAATGAGTTCTTAAATCCGTCCGTATATCTGAAGGGAGTGACCTAAAGTCACCAAACAGCAGATGCCTGGATGTTTATAAGCCTCCATCTCTGCAGAGTGCTGACAGACTTCTATGACTTTTCGGCTTCCTTACACCATTCTTCAGGCTGAGTTGAGATGTACATATTTAAGTCTGGATCACAGATTTAAATAGTTTCAACATGATTTTACACATTTGATATAAACCCTCTTGCAAGTGAACTTCAACCTGCGATATGCAACGTTTGGTTTGGATGGTGTTTATCAGAGGAAAAAGCTCTTTCACATCAGAGATATGTTCTAACCTTATAGAGTAAACGTAAAACCGTTCTGGAGTGTTTTTCAACGCCTCCTTTACATTATTTCATCATATGACATGTTTTTACAACATGTTTGAAAAATGGCATTTTTTTTCGACATAGTATAGTAAGGCGTTTTTTTTGCGCCAAAATTCATGATGACTTTTTTTTCACAGAAAACCTTTCTGGGGTGTTTTTCACGCCCTCCTTTATATTATTTCATCATATGGCACGTTTTTACAACATGTTTGAAAAATGGCATTTTTTTTCGACATAGTATAGTAAGGCGTTTTTTTTGCGCCAAAATTCATGATGACTTTTTTTTCACAGAAAACCTTTCTGGGGTGTTTTTCACGGCCTCCTTTACATTATTTCATCACATGGCACGTTTTTACAACATGTTTAAAAAGTCGCATTTTTTTCGACATAGTATAGTAAGGCGTTTTTTTTTGCGCCAAAATTCATGATGATTTTTTTTTTCACAGAAAACCTTTCTGGAGTGTTTTTCACGCCCTCCTTTACATTATTTCATCATATGGCACGTTTTTACAACATGTTTGAAAAGTCGCATTTTTTTTCGACATAGTATAGTAAGGCGTTTTTTTTGCGCCAAAATTCATGATGATTTTTTTTTCAAAGAAAACCTTTCTGGAGTGTTTTTCACGGCCTCCTTTACATTCATTTCATCATATGGGACGTTTTTACAACATGTTTCAAAAGTCGCATTTTTTTTCGACATAGTAAGGCGTTTTTTTTGCAGCAAAATTCATGATAATTTATTTTTCAAAGAAAACCTTTCTGGGATGTTTTTCACGCCCTCCTTTACATTATTTCATCATATGGCATGTTTTTACAACATGTTTGAAAAATGGCATT
>NC_072782.1:1303544-1306044 GCF_022539595.1 Amphiprion ocellaris
TATGGCACGTTTTTACAACATGTTTGAAAAATGGCATTTTTTTTCGACATAGTATAGTAAGGCGTTTTTTTTGCGCCAAAATTCATGATGATTTTTTTTTCAAAGAAAACCTTTCTGGAGTGTTTTTCACAGCCTCCTTTACATCATTTCATCATATGGCACGTTTTCACACCATGTTTGAAAAATGGCATTTTTTCGACATAGTATAGTAAGGCGTTTTTTTTGCGCCAAAATTCATGATGATTTTTTTTTCAAAGAAAACCTTTCTGGAGTATTTTTCACGCTCTCCTTTACATTATTTCATCATATGGCATGTTTTTACAACATGTTTGAAAAATCGCATTTTTTTTCGACATAGTATAGTAAGGCGTTTTTTTGCGCCAAAATTCATGATGATTTTTTTTTTCAAAGAAAACCTTTCTGGAGTGTTTTTCACGGCCTCCTTTACATCATTTTATCATATGGCACGTTTTTACAACATGTTTGAAAAATGGCGTTTTTTTTCGACATAGTATAGTAAGGCGTTTTTTTTGCGCCAAAATTCATGATGATTTTTTTTTCAAAGAAAACCTTTCTGGGGTGTTTTTCATGCCCTCCTTTATATTATTTCATCATATGGCACGTTTTTACAACATGTTTGAAAAATGGCATTTTTTTTCGACATAGTATAGTAAGGCGTTTTTTTTGCGCCAAAATTCATGATGATTTTTTTTTCAAAGAAAACCTTTCTGGGGTGTTTTTCACGCCCTCCTTTACATTATTTCATCATATGGCACGTTTTTACAACATGTTTGAAAAGTCGCATTTTTTTTCGACATAGTATAGTAAGGCGGTTTTTTTTGCACCAAAATTCATGATGATTTTTTTTTCAAAGAAAACCTTTCTGGGGGGTTTTTCACGCCCTCCTTTACATTATTTCATCATATGGCACGATTTCACACCATGTTTGAATAATGGCATTGTTTTTCGACATAGTATAGTAAGGCGTTTTTTTTGCGCCAAAATTCATGATAATTTTTTTTTTTCAAAGAAAACCTTTCTGGAGTGTTTTTCACGCCCTCCTTTACATTATTTCATCATATGGCACGATTTCACACCATGTTTGAAAAATGGCATTTTTTTTCGACATAGTATAGTAAGGCGTTTTTTTTGCGCCAAAATTCATGATGATTTTTTTTTCAAAGAAAACCTTTCTGGGGTGTTTTTCACGCCCTCCTTTATATTATTTCATCATATGGCACGTTTTTACAACATGTTTGAAAAATGGCATTTTTTTTCGACATAGTATAGTAAGGCGGTTTTTTTGCGCCAAAATTCATGATGATTTTTTTTTCAAAGAAAACCTTTCTGGAGTGTTTTTCACGGCCTCCTTTACATTATTTCATCATATGGCACGTTTTTACAACATGTTTGAAAAGTCGCATTTTTTTTCGACATAGTATAGTAAGGCGGTTTTTTTGCGCCAAAATTCATGATGATTTTTTTTTCAAAGAAAACCTTTCTGGGGTGTTTTTCATGCCCTCCTTTACATTATTTCATCATATGGCACGTTTCTACAACATGTTTGAAAAGTCGCATTTTTTTTCGACATAGTATAGTAAGGCGTTTTTTTTGCGCCAAAATTCATGATGATTTTTTTTTCAAAGAAAACCTTTCTGGGGTGTTTTTCATGCCCTCCTTTATATTATTTCATAATATGGCACGTTTTTACAACATGTTTGAAAAGTCGCATTTTTTTTCGACATAGTATAGTAAGGCGTTTTTTTTGCGCCAAAATTCATGATGATTTTTTTTTTCAAAGAAAACCTTTCTGGGGTGTTTTTCACGCCCTCCTTTACATTATTTCATCATATGGCACGTTTTTACAACATGTTTGAAAAGTCGCATTTTTTTTCGACATAGTATAGTAAGGCGTTTTTTTTGCGCCAAAATTCATGATGATTTTTTTTTTCAAAGAAAACCTTTCTGGAGTGTTTTTCACAGCCTCCTTTACATCATTTCATCATATGGCACGTTTTTACACCATGTTTTAAAAATGGCATTTTTGTGTGTGTGTGTGTGTGTGCGTGCGTGCGTGCGTGCGTGCGTGTGTGCGTGCGTGCGCGCGTGTGTGTTCTGTTGCATGTTTGCTGGATGCTGACAGTAAATGACAGCTGCTGGGTTCTACAGGGTGACCTGGAGATAATGAAGTGGTTGCTTCACTCTTCATTCTGCACCCACAAACACACATAAATACACTTTTTAAACACCCAGTGCATCACTTTCCACTCACTTTTGCTTTTTGCCAGACTTCTTTCCAAAGTTGTTTTATTGTGAGTGATTGTTCTGGTGCATGTGACCTTTCAGAATTCAGTTTCAGGTAAAGGGACTGAATTTTAAGGTTGGAATTAGGTTTCTTTTAGAGTTGTAACCATAAAGATTAAAGGGTTAAAGTGGACCTGGTCACATTCACGCTTCATGTTTCCATCACCTCAGCCTCACTGCATCCATCTTCAACAAC
>NC_072782.1:1308544-1353544 GCF_022539595.1 Amphiprion ocellaris
TCTCCTCACACTGCTTCCCGCTCTGACTTATTCTGTTTTGCTGCATCCCTTATATTTCCCATGTCTGCTTATTATAAGCAAGGATGGGCTTGTTTCCTTCCATGGAGCTGCTGATCGATGGTCCATTCCTGAGGATGTCTTCTTTCTTTGGGGTGTACTGGACATAGCCTGAAAACTGAAGAGGAGAATATCATGAAAACTTCGTCTCACTTGCTATAGGTGGCTGTTTATGAGTTATTAAGGAGGATGAAAGGTCAAAAGTGCAGGTTGTATGTTTTCTTTTTGTTAAAGGAGACATGGTCTGCTTGCAGAAAATGGACATTTCTTTCTCTACAACCTAAATTTCTATTTCAAATCAGATTTAAAAGAAATCAAACATCAAATCTAGCAGGTGAAAGAGTCCTCTGGCATAAAAACAAGGACAAATTGCTAAATGTTATTTTTTTTACATGTCAAATAAAATGAAGTTTGCATAATTTATAATTTAATTTTAATTTAAAATGCCAAATTCCATGAAACTACAGTTAGGATGGGTAACCTCTAGTTACAAACTCTTAGAAATGCATCTCGTCACCTGTTATTATGGGTTGTTTATTCAGTTCAATCTAAGATGCAATGCCTAGCAAAATAAGAATAACAAACCTTGGAAGTTTCCTTCTTTTTATTCCTTTTCAATATTAAATCATGATGAAAATTAATGATTTTTTTCAGACAATAATTTTGAAGAAAAAATGAAAACTGATTTCTGCAAAATAATGTCTAAAAATCAAACCACAGGTCTTATAAAAGTACTTCTTTTCTTACATGATAAAATGCAGGATAGAAAAAACAAGCGTCAGCTTCAGTCTCTTCCTTTGTTGGTTACAGTGCTCGTTAAATTTTTCTTTTTTGTTTGGAAAAAGCATGTAAAAATAATTCTTTGTCAGCTGAATGCACATAGTTCAATTTTTGTTCTGTGGATTGTAAGAAACCATTCATTCATTCATTCATAAAACACTGAACCAAGCTAGAAGTTTCCCTTTATATTGCTTTTTAATCATTGTCCTTTTGTGACAAGAATTTCAAAAACAAAGACTCTTTCATGTCAAAATGAAAACTGATTTCTACGTACGTAATGTCTAAAAAGCAAAACATAGGTTTCATAAAAGTACTTCTCTTCTTATCTGATATTTAACTCATTTAAAAGTTTCCCCTTTTTATTCCTTTTTAATATTGAATCATGGTCAAAATAATTTGGCCTTTTTGACAAGAGCTTAGAAGAAAGAGACTCTTTAATGTCATAGTGAAAATTGATGTTTGCAAAAATAACGTCTGAAAAGCAAGATATAGGTCTTATAAAAGCACTTCTTTTCTTACCTTTTAAAATATTCACCAGGTTTGGAAGGTCCTCCTTTATATTGCTTTTTAATATTGAATTGTGGTCATTTTTTGACAAAAATTTCAAAGACAAAGACTCTTTCATGTCAAAATGAAAACAGATCTCTACAAACTGATGTCTCAAAAGCAAAACATAGGTCTTATAAAAATACTTCTTTTCATATCTGACAAAATATTTAACTCACTTGGAAGTTTCCCCTTTTTATTGCTTTTAAGCATTGAATCATAATCAAAATAATTAGGCTTTTTTGACAAGAGCTTGGAAGAAAGAAACTCTTTTATGTCAAAGTGAGAACAGATTTTTACCAAGTAATGAATGGCTCTTAATAGTCATTGTAGTTCATTAAAACAGTAGGTATCACTTACTCGTGGATCTAATTTGATCACTTCTGCAAATTTCGCACCAACTTCATCATTTAGTATCTTTTAACTCACTGCCTGCTGCTTGGAGTGTTTAATGAAGCTGCTGAAGCTCGTAATGCTAACCTTCTGTCTCTATTAGGACGTCAACAGAGGACAGTAAATTGTCTAAATTGGTGGTATCCGCTGTGCGTCATTGCCCGGCTGAAACTGATGCACCTTTCAGAACGGTGGCAGTGATTACGGCGGCCGGCAGCTATTGGTTGATTAACCTGGACAGCAGGGTGTTAGTATCTGCGCTCTAAAAAGCCCTAGCAGCTGCTGTGAAAAATGTGGCAGCTTAATGTCTAGAATTTATACCAGGAATGGGGATGAGATGAACTCAGTAGCTGCTTCTGTTCTGTGGAAAAAGCACAGTTGTTTCCAGACTGTGGAGTATGTGAAAAATAACTTGTTTCAACTGATGTTAGTGTCTCTAGCTGCACCAACTCTCCATCTCTTGCTTTCTTGCATCAAAGCTGTGCTGCAGCGACAAATTAGAATGGAGTTTGGAGCTTTAACCTACAATATGAAGGCCAGTTATGGGGGCATCAAACGTCTATAATCCTTTGCACAATATGGAGAATGACTATGATTGAAAAAGTCTGTGGTGAGAATTCGATCATATCTTTGCTGTTTCAAGACTCATCACACATCAGCAACAGCTTTACCTTCTGAGCGTAGAAGCACAGATCATGCACAGCCCAGTGTACGGTACATTTCTTCTTAAAAGCTTGACACGGTTGCATTAGAGCACACTAAACCCATTTACAAAATGCTGCAAAAGTGGCAAAACCATTCACTTAACTCCTCACTCATCAGATTACTACACTGGATCACCTCTGGCAGTTTCTTTCAGCACTTCGTACCTGAAAACCTGCATCTCCCCTGTGGATTTTCCTGTCATAGTCGTACCAAAAAGCCATAACATGTACAGTAAGAGGGTTGGCAGTTGGGTTTATCTCAGAAAACACTTTTACTAGATTAAACATTTTCCTGCAAAGTGAAACATTGAGTAAAAAGCCCACTGGAGGTCTATAAAAGTGGAAGTGGAGCATCAGTTGACAAAATACAGCAGGAGTGTCAAACTCATTCTAGTCCAGGTTCCACGTGCAGCCCAGTTTGATCTCTAGTGACCAGTAAAATCACAGCATAATAACCCATAAATAAGCACAACAACAAATGTTTCCTTTGCTTTAGTGCAAAAAAGTTCAATCTGAAAATGTTCACATTTAAGGAATGTGTTGGACACCCTTGAGCTACTGTATGGAACACTTTAATTTACTGTGTTTCTGCAGCTCCATTTTTTTTTTTTAATGGTTTAAAGCAAACTGTGAGATCCGGACTGTTTACTTGTTTTGTGCCAAAAGAAGCCAGAAAGATGGAATGATAAAATCCAGCTGTTTCTAAACTACATGTGTTTTCTTGATGTTCACCACCCTGCAGGTAACTTCTTCTGTTAATGCTGTTGAGATGGTCAGTCTGACTACAGCAGCAAGATTACATTTAAACTTTGTTAGTACCAGCATTACCAGAGATGCAAGCAGATGGCTGGTTTGTTATTGGATTTTACTGTCAGAGAGAGAAATCTGACCCTTGGATGCCGTACGTAGAGAGAGATTGATAGAGCTCCAGCCCTGCGTCGCTGTGACAGGAGGTATTACTCAGTTTAACTCTGGACTGGACCCGTCTCGTTACTGAACATATCCAATAAAACATCAGCACACGGGAGCCGCAGGTTCAAGCTTTGTGTGCCATCAGCATGAAAAAAGATCCGCAGGCTGCCAACAATGTTGTTCAGCTGTCTGAATCAATCATATAGCGTCGGCTCACTGTGTTATTTACTCTGTTCACAGTGATGCAATATGAAACCGGGTCTGTCTGAGACGCCTCGCAGCTTCCTGAGTCACAAGGTCAGGTTTAGTGGTGTTGCTTTGTTTGTTTAACTTTAGTTTCTTACTGAATAGTGAAAGTTACTGTGAGTTATTGTATATTTCATGTTACATTTTACTGAAAACAAGGTCTTGTTGCAGTGTTGACACCCAAAAATAAGTTCTATTAAAGTAAAGTGAGAGTTTACATCTTTGTTAGCGGCTCTGTAAAGCTGTAAAGCACATGCTGTTAAATTAAAGAACTCTCGGTTATGTAAATAAGACAACTAGCTGGTGTCAAAATAAAAGCTTTGTATGGTAAGAATAATGTGTTGTACAAACAAAAATGTGAACATTTTCTCGAGAAATTTAACAAATTGTCATTTGTTGACATGAAGTGTTTATAAATTTAACACCAGTTAAACCACTAAAGTCAAAAACATCTAGACAAATTTAATAAATAGTCTTCTGTAGACATGAAGCATTTATAAAAATGTGTGGTACATTTTGCCATTTCTGTACAATTAAAGGTCACCAGCCGACTAGGCTTATTTTTTATTACTTGGATATTGTACCTGCAGTAAAACAGACGTTTCTCTGCCTGCAGCCAGCAAGACAAGAAACAGTCCAAAAACAGCACCAGATGGACAAAGAGTGTTAACTTTGGGTCACATGCACACAGCAAATACTAAAAAAGTACAACATGCAGGACCATTTATTGTGGATGAGTAAAATTTAACATCAGCTGAAGCACTACAGTCAAAAAATATGCAGAGAAATTTACCAAATAGTCTTTTGTTGACTTGAAGTATGTGGAATATGTGTGGTATTTTTTGTCTTTTTTGTCAAATTAAAGGTGGTCACCAGCTAACCAGCCAGCTCATTCCTTGACGTTGTACCTGCGGTAAAAACATGAAACGTCTCTCAGTATAACATGTATGTTTGTATTTATCTGTCTTTGAATAAGAATTGTTATTTTTTTTCAACAGATATGAAATTAGTGGGACCAAAAATGACCCAAAGAAGGATCCAGATGTAGGTCATGAAGATGTATTTCTAGAGACATTCAATATTGGCTTTTTTGCCAAAAAAAAAAACGTTATGCCAATTGTCCAACTCTCAATTTCTGATTCTGATATCAACCGATACCGATATATGTGGGCTTGGAAATAATTCCAAACCACAGACATATTGTTAGTCAGGCACAGCAAGCTCGTTACTGCAGCCACACTAGCAGGGCTAAATGTGAAAAATAATCCTAAACCTGAACTTTTTTGCTTTTGGGTGGGGGTCAGGGTACAATCTAGCTAATTAATAAGAAATTAAGATGTCTGCATTCAGAAACTCAAAATGCAGATTATAGTAATACTAAAGAGGTCAGTAGGTGGTGGTAGGTTCTCCATCTGACTACAGCATGGTGCAAATATATGATTTAGCAACTGATCAGTAAAAGACACCGATTCGCCTCTTAGCACCATTTTCACTACCTATTCTGAAATATAACTATGCAAACAGTTACAGTGCAAAAAATAAAAATATAGTTTCTAACAGAATAATGCCTGGATTTTGCCGGCATTTACCGACTCATAGAGAGAGGGAGAGAGGGAGAATGTGAACTGTTGTTTGAGACAATTAAAATGTATATATAACATAAATATGGCATTTTTTCCATAACTTAAATTGAAGTAATTTTCTTATTTTGCACAGACAATGTTTCCATCTGAAAGCCTTGTTTGATCTGAGAATGCATCCAATGGGGCATCACAATAAAATGATGCATTATGTGTTAATTCCACCACAGGAGATATGTGATGTCACCTAAAATTAGTTAAATAATCCACATATATCGGTATCAGTTGATATCGGAATCGGAAATTGAGAGTTGGACAATATCGGCATATCGGTTATCGGCAAAAAAGCCAAAATCAGACATCCCTGCTTGAAGCCCCTCTCGCTCCTGTAATGACTCGGTTTGCTCACCCCAGACTGGCTGAGGTCGTCCTTGCCGTTCCCCGGTAGCTTCCTGGCTGACAGCTTGCTAACGGTCTGATGCTGTCTGGCTGGTTCGGTGGATGGTTACTGGCCGGCCAGATGGTGGCTGCTAACCGGCTGTTGGCTGAGCGTCTGAAAAGCCATCAGCTGCTGGCCGGTTACCTGCTGCTGTCAGGCTTCTGTGGGATGGAGAGAGGCTGCTGCTACACCGGTTGGCTTGTTCTCTTCTTCAGGGGCTGAACGGTTGGCTAAAGTGAATTTGGAGTGCATGACCCTGAAAAACAGGAGGATGTTTCCATGGCTACCTCTGCAGTGCATGCTGTTCATCGGGAAAAATTAAGAGGAAAGATATTCGTCCACAAAAGAGACAAATTACAAGCCTGCAGCACTAATAATAATAAGATAGCATTAATAAAGAGGGAATCTACTGAAACATCGTTCTGTCATGCGGCTGTCATATTTACGTTACTTTCAGTCGGATCTTTCACATTGCTGTCAGAAGGAGTAAGATTAGGATTAATAATGATGCTCTTGAATATTTTTCCTTGTTGACCCAGATCAGGGGTGTCCAACATGCAGCCCGTGGGCCAAAAGTGGTCCTCCAGAGGGTCCAATCCGGCCCTCAAAGTGGAAAAATTCCAGAGAAGACATTAACTGCAGATTGTAAATTAGTAAAACTATAAATTTAAAATAATTTCTAGACCATGACAAGTTGTTTTGATCATAAAGTAAAATACTAGATTGTTCATTGTTGTTTTGTGTCTCATTTTTGTAATATTTTGTCTTCTTTTTGTCTGATTTTCTTTGTTTTGTTTCTCAATTTTGTTGTTTTGTGTTCCCTTTTTGTCTTGCTTGTGTTTTTTGTCTTATTTTTGTCATTTTGTGTTTTGCTTTCATCGATATATTGTGTTGTTTTGTGTTTTTTGTCCCTTTTTTGTTGTTCTGATTCCCACTTTTGTCATTTTTGGTCTCGTTTTTGTCGTTTGTCCATTTTTTGTCTCTTTCTTTGTTTTGTTTCATGTCGTTTGTGTCATTTTTGTAATATTTTGTCTTGTTTTTGTCTTTAGTCTTTTTTTGTCTTACTTTTGTTGTTTTGTTCATAAAGTAAAACGCAATATCGTTCAGTTCCAGATACCTGTAACTAAATGTTTTGCATCTTTGCAGAAACACTATGATCTGTAGGTTGTAATGTGTAAATGAAATTGAATTTATTTTTCTTCAGAAATTTCAGGTTGTTCATAATATTTTTGTAAAAAGATAATTCCTTAAATGTGAACCTTTTCAGAATGAGGTTTTTTTTGTACTAAAACAAAGAAAATATTCAGAGCATAGTAACCTTTATGCTGTGATTTTACTGGAGATTAAATTGGGCTGAATGTGGAACCTGAACTAAGATGAGTTTGACACCCCTGACCCAGAGAGTAAACAGAATTTTAGTGAACCAGTTGGTGAATCACCTTCTGAATAAGCTGCTGCTCTTCAGTGGGGACAGCAGGTAGCTAATGTTAATGTGAAATTAGCAGATAGAGCAATTATGCTCCAAAGCCAGAGTTTTGAAATGATGACATTAACTGGAATTACTAAAAAGAGTTGTTTCAGAGCAAAAAGGGGCATGGACGCATCAGTTTTCTAGAAATCACTTGAAAAAATGAATCCAGCCACGAGTAAAAGCATGAATTCCCCCCTTTGATTATTTTTGCAGCACAGGGATCTCATTTGCTTCAGCTTTCCAAATAAACAAGAGTTGCATGAAGCCCTATTCACTTTGCTCTGGTTAAAATACACCCGTAATACTCTCCTTCACTAAATTTCAAATTATTATAACTCCAAAGGAACATCCACGCATCTATTTCATGAGGAAAGTGCTCTGGAGAGGAACAAGCCTAAAGTTTCAATCAGACTCCCACACAGCGTCTAACTCACAAAGACTATTATATTTATCATTCTTAGAATTTGTCTGATGAAGGTCTAGCTCTGAAATGTCACGCTAATAAATATATCTTTGCAAGTTAGACGCTGTGTGGGAGCCTGATTCTAACATTATTACTGTCTATTTCTTTCTCACAATCTCAACAAGCAAAAAAATCGAATATTTCCATGACTATATTTTCAGCCATTTCTCCTTCTAACTGTGTGACTGAAATAGCTTCCTCTGCCAAAGGCTTTTCAGTTGTTGTTGTGGCTTTACCATCAAAAATGAAAGCATTCCACTGTTATTTAGCTCCTCAGATGCTGGGAGTGCATGAAGACTCTTGTGTTCACTCTTACAGGCACATTCAGGGAACTTTCTTCAGGGCTAAAACACTTTAGAGTTAGCAGCTCCAGAAAGTGCATAAAGAGGTGGACTGTGAGGCTTATTTTGATTTGATCCTCCTGGAAGCGGTGGGCAGTGAGGGGGCAGGAATATATCAAGTCTGAGGTCAACGACCTGCAGTTCATCAGGTCAAACTCTGACTGGGAGGTAAAGCTGGGAGGCTGAGAAGAACAGCTCCAAGTTTATAACAACCGCAAAACGCAGTAAAAAAAGGATGTTCACCGTATGGGATCTTTAAAGATTACCTTTTTCCACATTGTGGGCTTTAAAAAAGAAGTCATCTCCATCTTTCTCCATGTGGTTTTGACCTCTGAGAGGCTTGGGATTGATTCAGAATGCTTGTGGACAAACTGACCTGTGGCTTTGTGGATAGAAACCGTCACTATATGACTTGTAAAAGAATACAGTGAAGCAGATGAACTCTAAATGCAACCAGTAAGACAAGAAGTAGTCCAAATAACTCACCAAAAACAGTCATTTTCTGCTCCAGAGAGACAAATGAGTGCCATCTTTGGGTTGTATGTGTGAAGGTAAAATGACTCTCTTTCCCCTTATTGAGGTATATCCTTGGTCACACAGTAAAATCACTGTAACCAAGGATAGGCTGCACATTCAGAGCAACGCATGCACAGACTCAGAGATCAGCAATATGAAGCATGCAGATAGATGTGAATTTGAAATCTGCCTCAACAATAAACAGCTTTTATCAGCGAGAGGATGCTGATAAAAACTAGACAAGAAGATGAATGAGAGGAGATGATTAAATCTACTCTACAAACTTAGCTTCAAGATGATAAAATAACATAAACCTGATCTGGAACAGCCTTGGTTATCCCTTGATGTCTGCTACTGCCAACATCTAGTCAAAAAAACACGACCAAAGGGTAAAATATGATATTTACATCATCCTCAGCTCTCCCCTGTGTTTCCTAATTAGCAAATGCTGACATATTTATTGTGTTTATGTCTTACTTTAGTGTAATACCTGCTAAAAATCAGCATATTAACATTGTTGCTTTGAGAATTTAGCTCGGAGTCGCTCTGCTGAGGCTTCCACAGTTGAAAAACTGTCATCCGCTCGGATTCAATTAAACATGGCTCGTCTTTGTAGAGATGTTTGGAATTCACAGCACCATTTAAATCCTTCTTAATGAGGCCTTTCCCTTCATTTTCTCACATACAGAAGAATAGATGCTGCTTACATGAGACAGAAGCTGTTTCTAGCAGCATAAACAGCACAGTCAGCATGATGTGAATATTTTTTAAACTGCTGTTGTTTCTGTAACAGCCGACTGCAATAAATGCAGAATCTCATTTAGCAACTGCGAGTAAAATGCACAAACGCGGCCTCCAGAGCCGGCTAGTCTCTGCTAATCGCTAATGTCCATTCACCATCTTTGTTGCTGCACTTCCCCTTTTCTCTCCCTCCTCCAGTTCTCAGGTTGCCTTCCCTCTGTTCTCCTCATTCTCTCTTTTAGGTTTCTTGTTTGTGTTTTCATCCCTCTGTTCCTCCGTCTATTCTCCTCCACGCTCTAAAGCGACTGTCATTCTGTAGTTGTCGTTGCCTATTTGCTTTTAGTCCCTCTTTTTTATAATTTCTGTAATACTAAAAGCCTGAGGAATGCAGTTTGAAAGACAGACAGCAGCAGAAACAAAATACAAACATACATTTTATTAACAGAAGTTTTACTAGCTGTATATGTACCTTCATACTTGCAAGACCCCATTCTGTCATTAGTGTAATCTAAAGCAAATGTTATCGTGTTTATTAGGTCTTGAAAAGTAAATGATGTCCAATTCCCTTCAGAACAGTGGTGTAAAACATGCGGCCCGCGGGCCAAAAGTGGTCCTCCAGAGGGTCCAATCCGGCCCTCAAAGTGTAAAAATTCCAGAGAAGACATGAACTGCAGATTGTAAATTAGTAAAACTATAAATTTAAAATAATTTCTAGACCATGACAAGTTGTTTTGATCATAAAGTAAAATACTAGATTGTTCATTGTTCTTTTGTCGTTTTGTGTCTTGTTTTTGTAATATTTTGTCTTGTGTTTGTTGTTTTCTGTCTGACTTGTTTCTCGTTTTTGTGGTTTTGTGTCCTTTTTGTCCCGCTTGTGTTTTTGTCTTTTTCTCATTTTGTGTTTTGCTTTGTTTGCTGTTTTTGTTGTTTTGTGTTTTTTTGTCTCACTTATGTTGTTAGTCTACTTTTTTGTTTTGTTTCTCATTTTTGGTCTTGTGTTATTTGTGTAATTTTTCATCTCTTTTTTGGTGTTTCATTCCGTTTGGCTCGTTTTTTGTCATTTTGTGTCTCGTTTTTGTATTTTTGCGTCTGATTTTTGTAATATTTTGTCTTGTTTTTGTCTGACTTTAGTCGTTTTGATCATAAAGTAAAATCCTCTATCATTCAGTTCCAGATGACTAAATGTTGTTTTCCTTTGTAGACACTGTGATCTGGAAGTTGTAATGTGGAAATGATAAACTGAGGCTGAATGTTGATGAAACTGAATTTATTTTTCTACAGAAATTTCAGGTTGTTCAAAATGTTTTGCAAAAAATAATTCTTTAAATGTGAACACTTTCAGAATGTACTTTTTTTATTGCACTAAAACAAAGGAAAAAATAGGAGCTGTTGTTATTTATAGGTTGTTATGCTGTGATTTTACGGTCCAGTCGACTGGAGATTAAATTGGACTGAATGTAGATCCTGGACTAAAGATGAGTTTGCTTTGTAATTTCAATCACCTACATTACTCTTTTAAACATGCCATTCATTTGTGGTTGCATGTTTGTTTTAATTCACCTGGCTTTTGATTTTGTTGGTCTTTTGTCATCTTGTCTGCAAATTAAACACTGGACATCTCTTTAATGTTAATGTTAATGTTAAACTGTGCATAAAAATGAAGCTGGTAAATGGAGTGAGGACTGATGTAATGCTGTCAGATCGTGCTGTTCGGTTTTGTAATTCAGAGGTTTTTGTCCTTTGTCACATCCCTTTTCCATCTCCAAATTTCCTGTTGCCCTCCGCTGTCAACTACAAAAACACAAAATAGCATAAAAAACAAATCTTTGAGATAAAAGTATCTGTGCTTCATCTATTATAATTTTCTCCCTGTGTTACCGTCTGTCTAGACAGTTATTTGATTTGAAGGTCTGACACCAAAACTTGACATTTCCAGCTGCTGTTCCATTAAACAGAATTCACTCAGAAGTATTTGGACGGTGACAGTTTGCATAATTTAACCACCATTATGGATTTAAAGTGCGGTAATCAATGTGTGATTGAAGTGCAGATTTTCAGCTTTATTTCAAGGGGTTTGACCCAGATTTTGCAGCAACAGATTACGAATTACAGCCACTTTCTAAACAGTCCCTCCATTTTCACACAGGCTCAAAGCTGATGGACTAATGAGCGGTTTTGTGGCCAGCTGTGGCCTGTTTTCTTGTTATTTCATGACAAATTAAGGAGATTAAAAGGTCTGGAGTTGATTCCAAGTGTTGAATTTGCATTTGGTAGCTGTTCATAGGAGCGCTCAATGTGTGGTCCAAAGAGGTGTTGATGTGAGTGAAGGAGCCCAAACAACAAAGCCGAGCCATCAGAGAGACAGCAGAAGCTCCACCAGTGCCCAGATTAATGCTCTGGTACATTTATAAAGAGAAGAAATGGACTGAAGAGCTCAGCAACACCCCGAAAACCTGGAAGACTCCACAAGACAACTGAAGTGGAAGATCGCAAAGTTCTCTGCCCCTTCACATCATCTAGCCAAGGGAAAACACTCCTAGAGATTATCAAAGTGTAGAATCAAGAGACTCTTCAAGGATGTAAATCAGTCTAGATTCACTAGAAACAAGGCTGCTGGAGTCACACGAATATGATAAGATGCTATACAATAAGCCTTTAAATCGATGGTATTGCACAGATTCTTTCATGAGTAGAAATACTGATAGAGAAGTATTAATACTGCACAGAGTTTATCTCTAAATGAATAAGAGAATGTAAAGCATCTTAGCATTTCAATAAAGCAGTGGTGTAGTCCCTGTTGGCCCTTTAAGATGGGTGAATGTATGCTAACCTAAACCATGTTGCTAGTAGTGGTTTGGTTTCTTAAATCTAACCAAACCGCAAAATAAAGCAACATTAGCAATAAAAACTGAAAAATAAGTCAATGTTCGTAGGTAGCAGCGGCATTAAGTCAATCATAAGACTCTTACTGAGGACACTGAGGTTCATGTCCTATGGTATGGATGGCCACTAGTTTTACATGTACACTTGTCACTCTTCATACTATTGACCTGCAACCACTCCTATACAGCATGTTGTCTCTATAAATACCCTACAGGAGGTTTTCTGGTGTGGCAACATGTTGGTCTGTAAACAGAGGACTTAGCTCAGCACAAACAGAAAAACACGAGTAGATTCTACTAGAAAACATGCAAAAACTCCTCAACAGTGCTGGAACAAGATTCTTTGGTCAGATGAAACCGAGATGGATGGATGGATGGATGGATGGATGGATAGATGGATGGATGGATGGATGGATGGATGGATAGATAGATAGATGCTGCAGAACTGAAAGGACAGAGCCGACCCAGAATGACCCCAAACATCCTGTAAGAGTAATCCAAGTTCTTCTACAGGCAAAGACATGCAATGGTCTTGAAGATCCTCAACTGACCTCAAAGAAAGACCCACAAACCAGCAGTGATACAGCAAAGGTCTGACAAAACAGGCAAAGGAGGAAAGCCAACATCTGATGCAAGGGATTTGCATCCAAGAATTAAAAATAATCCTTCCAATGACTTCTGATCCCGCAAAAGTCGATTGACTATTTTTAAAAAATGTTTTTAAATTCCTAAACAGCACATGCAATATTTTTCTTAAACCCATTAAATGAAGGCTGAAAGTCGACACTTCAATCACATCTTGATTCCTTCATTTTAAATCCATCATGGTGGCGTACAGAAGAGAAATTACAAAAATATCACACTGTATGAAAATACAACCAATAAACAGCAGTGTCAGAATGTTTTAGAATGAATCTGCTATAAGATCTCTACCTTCAAATAAAAACTGAATGAAATGACCCAGAAGTCTGTACACTACCGTTCAAACGTTTGGGGTCACCCAGACACTCCCACTTTTATCCATGTGCTAACATAATTGCACAAGGGTTTTCTAATCATCAATGAGCCTTTCAACACCATTAGCTAACACAATGTAGCATTAGAACACAGGAGTGATGGTTGCTGGAAATGTTCCTCTATACCCCTATGGAGATATTCCATTAAAAATCAGCTGTTTCCAGCTAGAATAGTCATTTACCACATTAACAATGTCTAGACTGGATTTATCATTCATTTAATGTTATCTTCTGCTTTTCTTTCAAAGATAAGGATTATTTCTAAGTGACCCCAAACTGTTGAACTTTAGTGTAAAATGGCACACAGGTTGGCAAGAACAAAAAAAAATTCAATCAACCAAAAATCTCCAGACAAATAGTAGGAATCAAACACAATACAGCCAGAACCCTGAGAAAAGTCCAAACTAAGGTCCAGGAATGAAAAAACAAACCCAAAGCAAACATTAGAAACAAGAGGGCGGCGAACAAGCGACAAAATAGGACGAACTGGCAAAGACAGAAGGAAAAATGAGACTATTTATGTACTGAAAAGTAAATGAGGAGACAAGACATGGGCGAAACTGATGGAGGTAATCATGGGGAGAGAAAAGGACAAAGAACAGAAGGAAAAGTGATGCATGTGGAGAACAGGAAGTAACTGAAAAGAGCCATGAAACCTACACGTAGACAAACAGAGACACAAGAAACAATCATTTACCTCATTAATGATGTCTAGACTGGATTTATCATTCATTTCATGTTATCTTCACTGAAAAAAAAATGCTTTCCTTTCAAAAATAAGGACATTTGAAAATGACTACAAACTTTTGAACAATAGTGTACATGATCAAATCAGCCATGATCAAATCAGGCTGAAGGCTAAATGCTAATGAATGGAGCTACAATGCTTCCTTTCTTACACCCCCTAGCAGACAATACGCTGGTTCATCCTTTACAAAGGGACATAAGATATCACAATCATCCACAGCAGATCCATGTCAACAGCATTGTGTTATTATACAGCTCAATCTAAATGCAGCTGTCTGTTCTACTCTTCTCCTTTAAGACTTTTCTAATCCAGCTGGTGTTTCTGACCAGGCAGAGAAGGATGGTCTTCTCAGGATAAACAAGAGAGATGTTTGCTCAGTGGGATTTTATTTATCACACATGCTGAAGACCACACGCTGCGTTGGAACATATGCTTCACCACGCTTGATAAATGAATCTGTGAGCAGCTCGCAGCCAGCGGACATCCCTCCCTTTTTCTACCAAACAGAAAGGTCAAAGCCTTCCACAAACTTTTCCACGCCGGATAGTGAAAATTGACTCATGTTAGCAAATTAAAACAGCCCTCGTTGGGGGTTAAAACTGGGTTTCAATTGTATTTCCTGTAAAATAAACTGGACAGGACAATAAACGGCAGAATAAACAGCCTGGAGTGGCTGCAGAGATAACAACAACATAACAGCAGCATACCGCGCAGGTTAACAAGTGTTAGTTTAACGCCGCTTTGACAAACAGGATAAAATACAGTTTGTTTTTTCTTGCAGCCTCGAGGCCTGGAGGCAGATTCCAGAAGTCATACGGCGTTCAAGCCTTCCTATCTTGATTTGGCCAAAGCTGAGGTTATCACTTACAGCCTCTGTGTCTTTCATTATCTCCTAAAGCAACACTTTTGTAACTTTTTTCAGACATCTCATGCTTGGAAAAGACATTTCTTAGTTTTAACCATCTCTCTGCCTCTGCAAAATGAAGAATCTGGAATATAGCTGCATGCTTATCCTGTTTAATAAATAATAAATATTCTAATCCAACAGCCCTCTCTCCAGTTTTATGAAGTGGAGTTAAGGGAGCCTGCCTCTGTGCTCGGCTAATATTCACTTTCTGAAATCCATCTGCTTGGTAATTCTCAGGGTAGCGATGAAACTCCTACGCAGCCATGTGGGGCAATCGATTGTATCCGTTTCTCTTGTCAATGTTAGAAAAAAAACTGATAACACCAACAGCTGCTTAGTCAGCTCTTATACAGATGAATCCTCCCTGGGGTGGAGGAGAAGAGGATGGAGGCGAGTGTTAGGAGGAGGAGGAAGGTAGAAGAATCAGAAAGGAGTGGATAAAAGGATGAAGGTGATGATAAGAAAGTGAGAAGGTGGAGGGTGGAATTAGGAAGGAGCAGCAAAAAAGTGTGCAGTAGGATATATGAACCTTGTGTGTGATTTTTGCAACAGAGTAAGAAAATGTGAATCTACTGCTGTATATTGTGCAGATGTTACTAAAGATGTAAGATCTTTGGATGCTGCTAAATGATGTTAAATCAGTGGATGTGTGATTGATAAATAACGTGTCTATCTATCTATCTATCTATCTATCGCTTTTAAATTAATCATAATTAAGGCAAGTACAGGCTGAAATATACAGGTCTTCGACTTACATCGGAGTTCCGTTCCTACTGTGTGACGTAAGTCGTTTTTAACCATAAGTCGGAACTCCGGGGAAAATGTAAACAAAGCCATTACGTGCATCACAATATCAATCAGTTTACATATTTGTACAACTACAGCAACAAAAACAGTCATTAGCTCACACTGAAACACAACTCGGTAGGAAAATACCAGCGAAAATGTAAACTGTAAGTCTGACTTACACTTGAGAGCCATAATGAAGCATGAATGTAGCATAATCTAATGTGGTGGCAAATGTAAGCAAAGCCGTCTTCTAGCGCTGTGTGATGACTGAACATACAATATTCATCCACTCTGCTCGCCAACTAGTTCCACTGAACCAGTTCCGACATAGCGACAAAACACCATACATTAAACTGATATTTCATACCACATACTGCCTGTTTGTAGCTCGTTAGACATTAGGTTAGTCTAAGATAACTGATTACATCATCAAATGTGATCATGATGACATCATCAGGATGATTTTGTGCGACTCCCTCTCTGGAGACACAAGATGTTAAACACAATGCAGACATTTCCATTGGTTAAACAGTTTTTAGGTATAAAATTAGTGCTGTCTTTTCTTCAAATACTACTTATTGTTAATGTAATTTCAACCCTTAGCAACTGAACTCATATTTACTGGAATAACTTGTTGGGATTCAATAGAACAGAAAAGTTTATCCACCTTCACATTCACATAGTCATTCTACATTCATGCTTTTCTGCTTGTCAGCATTTTAATGGAACGTTCGCCTGCTAAAAGGAATTTATTTCAAATGAGTCCTTGTTATTTAATGTCTGTCTGCATCACTGTGGTAATTTCAAAGTCTCTTACTGCCCTCTGTTGTTCATTTACATTTCATTTACATACCGAGCAGACGCCACTATATAGACACAAGTGATCACTGTGGGTTTTTGTCATGGCTTTTGCACACTTTAAGTGATAACACTGCCTCTGGGGTGTGTCTTGTTTTCAAAGTGTGAGTCTCCACATGGCATGAAAACCATCATTCTTTGTTCATTTTCATTACTCCAGCTCTGCACGGCTCCGGGACCCAACTGTGAAAGTTTTCAGCTTTGTTTGAAGTCTGCTGCTGGTCTGATTTAAAGTGGAGCCCCAAGGCAGAGTGAAGCCATGGTTGGCCTGAAAAACTTTGACAGAACATAATGATCTGTGCAAGAAAGTTTGATTTCGCAAAGTTAATTTAGATACATGAATAAAAAGTAACATTTCAAAAAAAAAAAAAAAGAACAATCCTGTATTTCTATTATATTGACCATTGTGGCCCGTTGGGAAATTAAAAAAAAAAAAAAAAAAGATGCATAAGAAAAAAAAAGTTTCAGAAGTGCAGTAAAGGACATCTGTTTGTAATGATGATGTAAATATCTGATGTCCAATAATGATTGTGTACTTATCGCCAGAAGAAACTCCATCTTTAAGTCCCTTAATTGTTTCACCAATTTAGCCTTTAAGAGACTTATTTCTTTCTTATTTTGTCTTTTATCTTCTTATGTAGTGCACTAGATTGCAACAAAGCTGATCATTTATCTCTAAAGATCATCAGCTACCGTCATTTTCATTTCCATCAGTTAGTCTACAGAAATAGACAGAATTCATCACTTTCTGTGTGACATCTCTGCTTAAAACAAACTTGTGTTGTCAGCCAGAAAGGTCACAAGCTGCTAGCCAGAACGAGACTCACTTCCACTATTCAATGCATTCTAGTAGCAATAAATCAATGTGTTGTGTAAAATGATATGACTTTTTGAACTCTTTTAGGTCATCATTTTGTTTTTTTGACCTTCAAATTCTGCACTCAAACAGCTCATTTCCCTTAAACAGAGTCCTGTTTTTAAACTGACAAACTAGAGAAGACAATCCTTCATCTATCAATCTTGCAAAAACTTTTTGGAAGTTAGTGTCAAGAAAAGCAGAAGCGAAAGCAGATATTCAACCTACAGAGACTCAGAATCAATGTTCATGTTGTCTGGATGTATTCAGGACGATAGCCAAAGCAGGCCGACAAGGTGACGACGTATCGGAGCTTGGGTTTGCTCGGGGCAACAGGAACATGGCGGCTGCAGACCGACACAGATGGAGAGGGAGGGTGAGATGTTAGAGCCTCATAAAAAAAGGTACTCATGCCGTAAACCGGAACAAATTGCTGGGACATCCTACGATATAACGCAATCCAATCCAATCGTCCTGAGATAAACAACCTTATGTCACGGTGAACTGTTGCTGAGATTGTGCCAAGACATGCGGCTACTGTTTGAGGCTGCAAGTTGTTTAAGTGGATGTTTAAAGTGATTGTATTCCAGTTTGGAATGAAGCAGCTTTTCACCACATCTTCCTCCTTCTCCTTCCCTCTGCATCCTCCCCCCATCTCAAGGTCTGCAGCACCCGGCTAGGTGTCAGATTAGCGGGTGAGTCTCATTCACGCCTCCCTCTAATTGGAGTCCACTGAGCTGTTAGGTCTGCCTGCATCCATCTCATCCCTCTGGTCAGCCAGGAGAGGAGTCCAGCTTCAGAACTCCTCTTTTTAAACTAATGTCAACCTGAGTTTAACAACCTGAATGAACTGGAAAGGTCGCCGTCCCTGAGGGTGCAGTTATGAATGACATTATTATGGTTGTGTTATGGATAAGTTGGTATTTGGTGCAGCGTCTTAAATGATGTATGGATGAGAAAGGAAAGGGCTGATGTTTGAAAGTGTTCTTTTATTATGGAGGAATAAAAACCTATTTACTTTGTTACTTCCCTCTCCAAGCAATGAGAGCTGACATTTTGTGCAATATTATGCATAATTACTACTATATTCATATCGTAACCTCAGTCTACATAAAGCAGATATAATATTGATGCTCTTACTTATAACTAAAGATGTGTTTTTCTCAGTATAACTTAGTATAGAATGATGAACATTCCAAGTAGAGCTCTATCTTCAGTGCACAATGAAACATCTCCATCAGATAAAATGCCATTAAAGGTTGTACAAACATGTTGTGTTGCCAAAAGATGAATCCAGTTGATTTGTTGATTGGTTTGGTACAGTCATAAACCTCTAAATCAGGGGAGTCAACATGTGGCCCACGGGCCAAAACCGGCCCTCCAGGGGGTCTAATGTGGCCCGTGGGACAACACTGTAAAGTGTAAAAATTACAAAGAAGTGCAATGAACTTCTATTTTAATGTTTTAATAATATTTTTTTTTCAAGCATGAATATTTATAGTTTTATTCCCGTTATTAACACTGGGTTACATAAGACAATGCTCAGCGCTGTAGGTCCCAAAAATGAGCAGAGAAATCTGCTGCTTCAGCTGTGGACAGAGTATGTTTGGAATTCAATGCACACATGAGAAGGAGCTTCCAGTTTTGATTTATTGCTCTGTCTGTGCAATATCGAACAAACCTACCCTTGTTATTTTGCTTCAAAGATTTGAAAAAAACAATATTTGGAAAAAGCTAGATCTATATACTTTTCATAGCTCTTTTTAAATGTAAAAAAGAAGCCTTATTCCATGTTTGTATCTATTTAAGCCATGATTAAACAACATGAATGCCTCATAAAATACTGCAAAAATGTAAATAGAACCAGCGTTCTTATTATTGTAATCGTTTGTTGAATGTAACTTTTTTTTGCTTTTTAAACTGCACAAAGTGTTGCTACAATGAGCACATGCAAATTCTACTAATCAGATTTCATAAGGCACATTTGGCATCATTAGCGTCTCTGGGAAAACAATTCTCCACTAGAACAGGCTGCAAAAGACGAGCAACAAGAATCTGGAAGAGGAGCCAAACTATCTTCCTGCCTCTGCCAGCGAGGCGATACACAAGGGTTACACACACACACACACACACACACACACACACACACACACACACACAAGGATTCTTACGGTCTCTGTGTGGAGATAGAAATATATCTCTTCAATACACAGCCGTGCACACACAGCGAGTCTCCGAGGAGTGATGAAACAGATGAGAAGAGGATCCACGGCGAGCCTGGAGGACTGGATAAATATTGACCTGAATGAATGACTGAATGAGGTCTGTCACAGTACATAAAAAGGGCCACGCAGAGACATGCACAGTCTCACCAACATCCAGTGGCCTGGAAGAACCTCTCCGTTGATAAACTACACACCGACATCCTCGCTGTTCAGCCACATGTTCTAACGAAACCTGGAATCAGTTTTAATATTTTATGGAGCCTCAGTGGAAGTATAGTAGTATAAATAATGAAAGTGGTGAGAGTGTGTGTGTGTGTGTGTGTGGGGGGGGGGGGGTATGTGTCATTGCCCATGTGTCATTGCAACCATCTCTACTTTTTGTGTATAAATCTTGATGCACTCCCAAGAAAAAGCTGAACTGCTGCAAAATTAGGTTTTTACACTCGACTGAGGAAGGCAAAACAAGAGAATAAGTGCAAAGAAAACAGGATAAAAGCTGTCTGGAATCAATTTTTTTGGCTTTTCTAAACATATATGTTGGATTTAAGTGATAAGTGAGGGATTTAAGAGCCCAGTCTGATCATATATGATGATTTCTGTTACAGTTCTCTTATGGTATCCCTGATTTTTATTCAGTAATAGTGAAAATAGATGTGTATCATTAGCCTCAGTGCTAAGGGGAACCACCAAAGGGGTGAAGAAAGGGTAAAAATATTCCACTGGGAATTAATTTCCTGTGCAGTTGTCCTCAATTGTGTGTCTTTATTGGCAAATTTGGATTTCAGGACACTTTGAGACATCTTAAATGACTTCTCTGGTAGTTATTCTGTATGATTTGGGTGCTTTGTAGCAGTTTAGTCCAGCTGTGTTCACCTGAGAAGATGGTGAATAGTTGAGAAAGTCTCAAAGTGGTCTATATTGGAGTTAGGAAATGTGTGAACGTCACTTGTGAGCAAACCAAAATATTTTTGCCATGGATTCCACATATACTTCTGCTTTTTTCAACATCCTTTTCTTTACTACTGTCAAAAAACAATGTAACAAAACAAGTCTAACCACTTATCAGCCACGTTGGTAACGTCTCCAGGAAGTTTTTTGGGCTAGCAAATCTTCCAAGCTACTGTCTAAATGAATGGAAAAAGTCATAGTCTGGCTCTCTAGATGTAAACTGGCATCTTATGAAGGGTCATCATGACAACGTACTCTGTGATGCTTAATGACCTCCAGCAAGCTCATTTATTCTAAACAGCCTTTAAAGGTATTCATTGTAGCTTAAATCTGCAGATGCAAATAGACAAAGTGCAGTAAAACAAATATGCAAATGTGTATTTTTGCATTTAAAGCTTGCATCTCCTGCCATTCATAATTTTTTACTGCTTCCAAAATCCCATTTATTACATGTGTTACAACTTGGCTCCACAGTTGCAACAAAAACTCGGAGACAACCACTGTACGGTGAGAAAACAAAGATTTGTTGCTAACTACAAGCAGCCCACAACGCCGTCAAGGCCCAAACGACACAAAACCCCAAACGTGAGGCTGGAGCTCCACAGACACCAGCTCCTGTCAGCGAGCCCCGTCTAGACTGGAGAGGAGAGCAGTTAAATGCAGCTGAGCCACTGATTGCAGGTGTGGCTCAGTCAGGTGATCCTGATCAGGCACATCTGGTGTCGAGACGAAGGGTCGTCACACACACCCCCCCTTAAGACGATGCTCCTCCTGAAAAATCTGGAACAGCCGCATCAACAATACCAACACAAACTCACTGCTTTAAGTTGAATTGGTCAACAATTTCCCACACCCCGGAAACTGTACAAACTCTTATACTGACAAATTTCAGTCCACTGGACACAATGTCCAAGCTATCATACTCACCAGTCCTACGTAGACCACTCCAGGAAACCCCTCATCTCCATGCTGCACCCAGCAACCTCTGGTGGCAGGAGGAGAAACAAACAGGGACCAGGAGGACCACGCATGAATCCAATAAGCACAGTTTTACAAACCAGGGACTCTGGACCAACAGCCACCACATCTTCAGAACTAATGTGGCATGCATCCAAACGGTGGGACGGTAAAAACACAACTATGACCAACATTCGGTTACCAGTTCATGCTCCCCTTCACAGGACTGATGCTGCAGGGCATAGGCTTAAACCAACTGACGACCCTGTTAACCTCAGCCTCACGGTCATACCAGCACTCTTTACTCAGAGGAGGGGAAAGCTGGCTCTTCCTCGCTTTAATATAGAGAGACACATCCCGTTTCATGTGAGGCCAAAAGAAGTGCTTACGGATGTACCAGTACATCTTGCGTACCCCCAGATGTCCACACCGACCATATGATGTCCTCAGTACCTCCCCCTGGAACACTGAAGGCACAACAATCTGAAAAATAGGATCACAAGTGAAACCTTTCCCCTTTGGCACCCATTTTCTTAGCAACAGGTTGTTGTTTACCAGATAACCTGGTGCAGAACTCTCCCCATGTAAGAGCCCAGAATTAAACATTGCACTGAGGGAGGGATCAGCTCGTTGTTCTGCTGCCAGGTCACTGTGAGAAACAGAAGGAAAAACATCAGGTAACCCAACAGTGAAGGACCCACTATCCTCAGTACCACTCAGCTCAAGGTCTGATTCTGCTTCTCTAGCCCACACGGTCCGGGCAGCTGTACCGCCACCAGGAAAACACTCTACAATACCAGGAGAAGCTGTTACCACAGGTTGAGGTGGACCATCAGCCCACACACGGCTACCAGCCAAGTCATTCCCCAGAATAACCTGCACCCCCTGGACTGGTAGAGCCGGTCGCCCCCCCATGGTCACCTCACCCTGAACCAACCCACAGTCCAACCTCAGTTTATGAGCTGGAACAGGCAGCACATCCAAATCCATTCCCTTCATCAGAACCTTATCACCAGTAGCAGTGAACTGAGAGAACGGCAGCACAGAACTCACAGAACCACAGCGACTTACCACCGCTGTGCCGCTGCAGAAACACACGAACTCAGAAACGAACACAGCACCACAGCGAGCACTAACAGAACTCCAAGAGCTGTCTACTCACGATACACGTGTCTCCGAACACCCAGAACGCGCCGATCCTCCTAAACGGAATGAATGAACAGGCCACACAGCGTCACTCCCGACAATACAAAGCACCTGAGTCATTCACAAAAATCACAGTCTCCGCCCACAACGGCACTCACACAGACCAGCTGCCGCTGTTTACACTGGTTGGACTGTTTGGACGAGCCCCCATTTGTTACAACTCGGCTCCACAGTTGCAACAAAAACTCGGAGACAACCACTGTACGGTGAAAAAACAAAGATTTATTGCTAACTACAAGCGGCCCACAACGCCGTCAAGGCCCAAACGACACAAAACCCCAAACGTGAGGCTGGAGCTCCACAGACACCAGCTCCTGTCAGCGAGGCCCGTCTAGACTGGAGAGGAGAGCAGTTAAATGCAGCTGAGCCACTGATTGCAGGTGTGGCTCAGTCAGGTGATCCTGATCAGGCACACCTGGTGTCGAGACGAAGGGTCGTCACACATGAAACAACAACAACCTCTGCATTGCAAAGTTTTGTCCAGTATTTGGGTTGTGCTATAAGGCAGCCCTGCTAGTTTTCTACCAAAACAACTCCTCTCATTATTTTGAGGGAACACTAATGCTTAGCTCTACGCAATATGCTTGTGGCCTTTTTAAAGAAATACAAACAAGACTCAGCAGTCTCTAAGTCTATCTCACAAGAACAAAGTGCCACCAGACTGTTCTGTACTGTGGAACTCTTTCTATGCCAGACTGCTGAGTTAACAGCCACAATAGCAAACACTTAAAAGTTCAGTGACTGTGCTGTAAAATAAGGTTTATAAAGTTACAGCTCCGTGCTTCCATCAGTACAACAACACAACTCTCTGGATGTTTATTCCAGTTCATCTCTGACCATCTAACAGCCTCTATCAATGCAAAACTCTGTCACAGATTTCAGTTCAGTTCAATAAGATTCTGTAAGTTGTGAGTGCCTTGCTTATAAGGTCTCTGCCGATGGCTTTTAAGGCTTTTAATGGCTTCTGGAGACTAGAAGAAATAATAAAAGGTCTTCTTTTTAAAAATGCTTTAGATTCTGAAGCTCAACTTGGAGAAATGGCACAAATCATTACTTTGAGCATCACAGTTTCTTTTTTTTTGGTCAAACTTTGATTCTAAAGTGTACATTGATCTGAAAACGCTCCACAGCAATAACGGAGCTTTGGCAGAAATGAGCAGACATAATGTTCACTGTGAGCTACTTTAAGTCTCTGCATGATCCTCTAATCATACTAAAGCAAACCCAAACCACCAGCTTCCTAGAAGATGGGCAGTAAAGCCTGAGGACTGATGGTATGTTCAGATCAAACCACCATATGGTCTTTACTGTTTGACACAGTTGACTGGCATCTGGGGCTCAAATTAATGCTATTAAAATATGAACATAGCACAGAGTGGGTGCTTCCATATTTATGAACGATGAGCATTTAAGAGCCTACTCTTATCAGCGGTTGTCATGACGACATGTAATCTGAGCTGATTACTACCATAAATCCAGATGTAAACAGTATTTGATAAAAATCTGTGAACTCTGAAACAGTTTGATGCAGTTTATTTAACACTAAATCACTGCAAATAGGCTAATCAGGAGAAAAGTGTGTTTTTAGATTTTTTTTTCCTCTGGAAAAAATACATTTCCCGACTCCTGCACAGTTTTTTAATGGAAAAATGCTGTAATATGTAGAACAATACTGTAATTTTTGCATTTAATTCTCAGAAAGAATAAAGTTTTTTTCCTAGTTAAATGTACATATTGTTGTGCTTCAATATTTATAACAAGTAGCATGGAAATTTCTGCATTTATTACACGTAAAAAAAACTGTTTGTTACTGGTCAGACTGATGTACTTTTGTGTTAATAACGGACATGCTTTAATACTTATGACAGCTTTAACTGCAATTTTTGCCAAAAATGCACATAAATGTTAAACACGCTAACTGTTGTGCTGATAATGGAAAATGCTGTAATATTTATAATAAGTTACACAAACTTTATTTCATATGGTATTTTCATGTAAATGTTAAAATTTTTAAAGGTTAAAACTTTTTTTATGGTAAAATATGGAAAGAAGCACATTTTTAATCCTAAAATCAACAATATCAATAGATTTCTTTACTGTAAATGTAGAAATGTTTTACCATAATTTTATGATAGCTTTCTGGCAACAACAGCTGCTGGAATTTTACTGTACAAACTTTTTTTTTTTAACAATGCAAAATAAACGCTTACTTTTCTACTAAAGTGCATTTCTGAAATATCACAATGCACTTAAGTAATTAAATTTTAGCCCAGTGTCTAAAACAGGAATGAATTTGCTGATAAAATGAACGGATCACTGGCTTTTTAAACACTGGCTGACTGCCTGCTCCTCGTTTAGACATCATTTCTCACTGCATCATGAGGTGAAAACAAAGCCTGAATTAGTTTCCCCACAACGTTTGCATGCAGCACTTTTTGTGTTTGGCTGTTAGTGATCAGTTAGCTGACGCTGATGAGAGGCAGTATTGACTGCAATCTCAATAAAATGGGAGTCCAGGAGGTAAAGAAGAGCAGGTCAGGTTGTGAAGCTGAACATTCACACTGAGTGTCATAGAGAGAAATAAAACGTGATCTGATGTCATAAAGGCAAACACTTCTGATGTCTCACCTCCCTGCTGCGTGTGGAAGCTTTGGGTTTAAGTAAAAACCAGAAGGGAAGGTTGCATTTGAGGGCGCTAGAAGAGGCTAAAGCATCCTCGCACTTTTTAAGCAACACCACCATCTACTGTTATCATAGTATGAGGGCATCTCATTGATTATGCCAGAGGAGTAAGTGGTGTTCAGTTGATAAACACGGGTGCATTTTCAGATGATTTTAATCCATTTATTAACTTCTACACTAATAGTTGGAGGATCTTAATCTCATGAACCTTCCTTGTTCCACTGCGAAGGATCTCAATGATGGATTCAGGTTTATTATTAGTGACAGAAGAGTCTTGGTTTATTTACATCCTGCTACCAAAGGCAGGGTAATTAGAATAAGGTAATTAGAATGAACACCGCATGTACACACTCATGTGGAACAAATGTAAATTAAACGTCATGTGAAGTCCAAAGTGTTGTGTTTAATACTAGATTGGTCACAGTGAAGAGCACCAGGACAAGTCCAACACCTGCTGCTGAACACAAACTAAACCTGCCTCCATCAGATGTTTTTCTTCACTGGAACTCAACTCCTTGTACTCATTTTTCTGTCAGTGAAGAGGAAAAATCTGCAATTGTACATTCTAAAAGTTCAGTAAAATCTACATTTCATCTCTTTCTGGGAGGAAAATCAATTCCATGAACCAATAATCTTTATAGTATATTACATTCATTTTGTTGCATTACTCTGACAGGTATTATTTAGTTCACCCTCCTTAGATTACATCAGAAAAAGAAACCCCTCTCTGTATAATATCACACAATTAAACAGGACCTTCTAGGATTGCATTACACTGCATTAGTTTTAGATTTGTGAACCTAATAAACTGAAAACTGAGTGAAAATATTGTATTATTTAAACTTTCTTCTTGTTGGATATATTGGTCCTTGTAGCAGCCGATGTAGTAATTTACTGAAAATGTAATACAGCCAGAAAATGCAATAAGATTTGCACCTAATTTCATTTAAAATGTAATAAAACCCAATAATATAATTTCATCACGTTCTAATAAAATGTCCTGACTGATATCGTAATAACGTTTCAGCTGAAACTTTCAGGTGCAGTTTTTTTTTGTTTCTCATTTAAAACTATCCTCATGTACAGAGTTCCACATTTTAAGTTTTAAAAATGCATAATGGAAGATTAGGTTAAAGTGCAGACTTTTATTACTATACAGAAATATGCAGTTGGGAAGAAACTCAAGGATCTACAACAATCTCCTGGTCTTATGGAGAGGGTGATGGATTACCTTCTAGTCGGAATCCAGGAGGTTGAAGAAGCTTCTGAGGAGCCCTGAAGACCAGAGTGCTGCTCCCTCTTCACTCTCTATGGCATCTGTTCTCTCCATCCATCTTCCTCTGCTTATCCAGGGTCAGGTCCTGGAGGCAGCAGGTGAAGCAGGTCCTTTCAGATGTTCCTCTCCAGCTGTTCATGAGGGGTTCCTGGCTGTCCCCCATGAAGTTGTGTCTCCTCCTAGTTGTCCAGAAAACCTCTAAAGGCAGACATCCAGGAAGCATCTTAATCAGATGCCTGAACCACCTCAACTAGCAGCAGTTCTTTTCCAAGCTACTTCCAGCAGTCAGAGCTCCTCACTCTATCTCCAAACCTGAGACCACTGGTGAGACTTCGAACATGGACTGATTCACCTTCCAGCTCAGCTCCCTCTTCACCATCATGGTCCAGATCAACGCCTTATTCCTGCTGATGCTGCACCATGCAGTCGCATCTCACTTTCTTCTCCCATCACTCCTGAACAAGATTCCAAGATACTTGAGCTTCTTTCTGGGGAGTTTCCTGCAGAGAACCAGACCTGGAGGTGCCGACTCTCAACCCCTCTGCTGCCCGCTGAAGGTCATGGTGTGAGGAGGCCAACAGAACCACATCATCTGCAAAAAGCAGAATCCTGAGGTTTCCAAACCGGACAACATCCTCACTCCGGTGCATCTTCAGATCCGTCCATGAACGTCACCAACAGATCGAAACACCGTCTCATGAAAACAGCCACACCTCCAAACACCTACTTCCACACTACCTAACACCTGATATTAACATGCAGAACTACTCATAAATGCATGTTCAACTTGGTGGCAGATGTTTTTATGTCACTTTCAATGTCAAACTAATCATTTTATTACATTTTTAATGGGGTAAAGAGACAATTTTAGATGTTAAATCTGCAGCATTATTTAAATTATTGGATCCTCCAATCTTGACAATCTTGGTGTTATCAATCTAAAATGTTCTGACCTGCAACACAGAGTGTAGTGTCAACATGTTTAACACCTCAGTGTAGTACGATTTAAACTGTCAGAGATTTTTCCTGCCCATTTGGACAATAAGTTGTTGTTCTAACCGCATATCTAACCTCATAGAAATGTTCCAACTTTATTATCAATATATTTTAATATCTTAAACGTTATGAAGAGAAAGTTCTGCAAAGTTCCAGTAATGTTTTTAATGGGAGGTTCTTTTCTTAATTGGTGGGATAAGACATTATTAGACAATTATGCAGTAAGATTATTAAACTATCCTCCCAATGTTACATTTAAAACTGGCTAACATTTAGGGAATTTTTTTTTTACCTTAACAATCCCCAGAATAAAATGGTCTGATGCCTTGATAACATTTTAACAACATGTTTTGACTGTTGGTTTGAGAACATTCTGATTTTAATATAATCTAGATGCTGCCAACATCCTCTAAATATCCTCTAATTGAGCACTTTATGTCTTAGTTAACATTTAATTTCTAAATCATGACTAGAAACTGCAGGTATTATTAGCTATTAGCTCTCTGATGTTGTAAACAAGAGACATGGCATCTGTTGAATCATTTATTTTCTTTGCAGAATTAACCACCAAATCTTCATACAAGTCTGTAAGCTGATAATCAAGAGAAACTCACACAGGAATATTTCAGGTAAAAAACCTTACAAAAATGATTCATTATATTGTTGGAAGAAAAAGCTTTCCAATTTAAGCAAACAACAAGGTTTGTTAAAAGGGGGGCAGCACGGGGGAAAAGAATAATGTTCTGACATCAGGAAGGAGCCATTACAAGCTTTGTACATACAGAAATGCATTCATACTGTGGACAAGAGCATTTTTAACCCCTCTGTTAAATGCACTTTGGTGATTCGACAGTATTTCTAATGCTCGATTCATTTCCAAAAAAGCCAAATGTGGTTGAAATAAACCTCTTCCATCCATTCACAGGTGGTTTCACTTCATCCTTTCCTTCCCTGCTCCTTCCTGCTCCTCTCTGCTTTTATAGTGCTCCTCTGGCAGGTTTCTCAGCTTCTCTGCAGCCTACGACAACAACAGCAATATTGAGCTTTCATGCAGTTTTAAAGCAACAGGGAATCCACTGCAGTTCCTGGGTTTACATTATAATTAGCTCGCTGTAAGAAGCTCTGGATAAATTCATTAAGATAAGATAAGATAAGATAAAGTTCTTTATTTCTCCCCACTCCAGGGGAAATTTACATTGTTACAGCAGCTTTATTTACAATATATACAAGGGTGGCAAAATTTTTTAACAGAAAAAATAAAAATTAAGTTAAATAAGTAAATAAAATAAATAAGTAAAATTAAATTAAGTTGATCCATGAGATTTAACTGTAGTCTCAACAGGCTCAACAGAGAGGAAGACATAACAGAAAACATTTCAACAAATATCTATCCACATTCTGCCCTGTCTCCTGCATACCAGCTACTGTACTGTATAAATGTGTATGAATGATGAACCTGCTCAGGGGTGAGGTCCCTCTGCTCCTGGGCCAGCATCTCATATCCCACCATGAACTTCTTGACGGTAGCCGAGCGCAGCAGAGGAGGGTAGTAGTGAGCGTGTAGCTGCCAGTGGGAGTTGTCTTCTTTTAAATGGGGGCCAGTCGGGGCTCCTGAAGGAAAATGAAAGAGAGAGAAGCAGCTTCCAGTCAGTTTGGTTTTATTCTCACTGCTGCTGTGTGGCACTGGTATCCAGATGAGCTGAGGTTGATTGAAAATGATTAGACCACCCTTGTTTTCTTCAATTTCTTCTTCATTTCAATGCTTGGTACCACTAAAGGTATTGTTGCTGCAATCTGCCTGGAGGTGGCGCTACACCTGATGGCAGCCGACTGCAGAGCAAACATCGGCGGGTGCACGCTGTGCGCGCCGCTTCATGCCACACCTCAGCAGGTGAGCACAATTAAGGCAATCAGCAGCACATGCAGGAGCTCAAGCAGTATCAACGGTGAACCAGTCATTTAGGCTGGTGAACGGAGCAACAGCAGCAGGAAACAGGGACTAAAAACACCTGGGAAAAGGACTGAAACTAAAAGAGGCTGCCGGTAAGCTCATGTTTCTCACTGGACTCTGTTTAAGTGCTTTCTGGCTGTGTTGTTGAGGACCCGAAAAACACAAAAGAAAGCTTAAAAAAAAAAAAAAAAAAGATCCCTGGAGACGCTGAATTTACAAGGAAGGCTTCTCCTTTTGAGTCAGTTTCTTGACAATAGAAGCTGATCAGACATAGATAGAGATGACAGGAAGGCGACATAAAGGAAACTAATGAATGGGAATAGAAAGAAGGGGGACAAAGGAAAGCCTGAAGCAGCCAGATAAAGAATGAATAGAGACGGATGCTCCTATTAGTGGACAATTACCCAGGTTTAAACTGTGACTGCATGAGTGTATGCATTAACTCAGACTGGGAATAAAGTTAGAGATATGTATGGATAGGAGACCAGCAAAGCAAACACTTAAATCAGAACGCTGCACATCTGACTGGTTTTTAAACTACGACCATAAATCCAGGATGCTGTGAGTTGCTCTGTGTGCTTTAATCCCGGCTATATCAGTCTCTCATTTATCACTACAAAATATTTAACAACAAGGTTAAAGTGACCTCAACTCTGTCTGGAGATGTGAAGCACATCATTGTCCAGTGGGTATATTCACCTTTCAAGCACTACACTTTGGTTCACTGCAATTTTGTACTAAAACTCTGCTTTTTAATTTTGCTGAAGCTGGACCACGTTAAACATGCACTTTTACACATATCTGTAGTTGTACATAGTAGTTTAACACTCATTTTCCTGTTGGACACCCCTGTGCTACAATACTACACCACCTCTTCAGTTAGTTTATAATAATGCGTGAATAAACTACAAATGATGCATGAGTTAACCTTGAATATCTGCTGCCAACATGTCAGATTACCATCCTCATGTTACCTGTCTCCTGGTTTCCATCACATACATTTATATACCGCTGTTTTATAGTTGGTAGAAGAACTTCTAGTTCAGGTTGCATTAATGGGAAAGAGACAGCTGAGGTTCTAATGTTAGTTATTGAAATTCTTCTCATACAAACAGACACATATGGCCCAGATAATGAGTTCCCCCCCATCTGCTTTACTTTAGCTCATTTGGAAGCTTTTTTGGAAGCCTGGAGTTAAAAGTGATAGTGTGGAAATAGAGACGTGGTTGGATGCCGTTAGAGTCACCTGGGAAATCACACATTAGATTAGAGGAAAATATAACACATCACAGATGATATTAATGGGCTGGATGAAGGAGCAGGACACGGAGAGACGATAGACGGAGAGGTTCTGTTAGAGAAGGAATCCATAATATAGCTCAGGGGTGTCCAACATGAGGCCCGTGGGCCAAAAGCGGCCCTCTAGAGGGTCCAATCCGGCCCTCAAAGTGTAAAAATTCCAGAGGAGACATTAACTGCAGATTGTAAATTAGTAAAACTATAAATTTAAAATCATTGCTAGACCATGACAAGTTGTTTTGATCATAAAGTAAAATACTAGATTGGTCATTGTTCTTTTGTTGTTTTGTGTCTCGTTTTTGTATTATTTTGTCTTGCTTTGGTGGGGTATTTTTTATCTTGTCTGTCGTTTTTATCATAAAGTAAAATATTCCATTGTTCAATTCCAGATAGCTGTGATTAAAACGTGGAGTTGTGGTTATTTCTAGGTTATTATGCTGTGATGCTATTTTACTGGTCTGGTCCACTGGAGATCAGACTGAGCTGAATGTAGAACCTGAACTAGAATGAGTTTGACTCCCCTGCTCTAAGCTAATAATCCTTTTATAGAATGGACTGAGTTTAAGTATACTAATTCATTTCACTGCTTTGTTGGTCTTTGTCGACTTTATTATGTCTGTTTCCATTTCTCACACTCTACACATTCCTCTCACTGTTTGTTTTCTTCTGTTTGGAGAAAATAAAGTGTGCTAATGAACTAAACAGTAATAATTCAGAACTGATATCAGAGTCAAACAGCCATTCAGGAACATAATATTTCAGCTCAGTAATATTTTGGCTCTACTGTAATTCGTGCAGAGTTAGTGTGCAATCTGGCATTATTTTGATTCTCTACAGGCCCAATTTTGACGTCTCGTTAATCACTTAAAGATAATTCTCACTTCAAATACAAACTGTGTTTAACTTTTATGACAGAAAATTGTTTGCCACAAAAATGACGGTGAACCTGCTGATTCACCACATGTAAGTTTAAAACAAACTACAGTAACACGACCCATAAGTGTCTGAGAAATAAAACAGACTTGAAGATTAAAGCCAGAAGTTGACATGAGATCTGTAGGAGCTTTCACCACAGGCAGCTGTAGACCGAGATCCGCTTCAAAGATCTGATATCTGTAAACTAAAAAAAATAAAAAAGTAAAAGAAGAAAGCGAGGCGATGGCTGTGTCCTCTCTTGCCCTCTCTTGCCCTCTGTCCTTTCTGCCCCTCTACAGTTTGGGTGGGAGTGTCTCATATCTCTTTTTATAAATAAATCTTTCATGTGCACTGCCTTAGCCTCAGTGGACCCCTTTCCAAAGAAAGAAAGAACAAAAAACAGCAGAGATTGACGGCAGCGTGGCGTCGACTCAGGTGGTGAGATTCATTTTGTGAAATTGGTCTGAAATGATTTAATCATGGCTCAACGATCGCCTCTCTGAAACTCATGTGTTCGTCAGACTATGAAGCTGTGGACTGAATTAAGCAAGTTAAATATCCACTCTGTGGCTAGTTCAGACTTCATGTATCAATGGAAGATAAGACCGATCACATAATCCCATCAATTAGGAGTGAAACAGAAGACACTAGAAGAAGTATGAACACTGTGAGGCCATACGGAAGAACACAAAGCTCATTTCAGCATAACAACAACAACGGTAATGTTGTGTTGCAGATAAATTATTAACCGTGTTTACCTTGTTCATTTAGTGCAGGGGTGTCAAACGTGTCAACAAAGTGTAAAAATTACAGAGAAGACATTAACTGCAGATTGTAAATTAGTAAAACTATAAATTTAAAATCATTGCTAGACCATGACAAGTTGTTTGGATCAGAAAGTAAAATACTAGATTGTTCATTGTTCTTTTATGTGTGCCATTTTTGTAATATTTTGTCTTGTTTTTGTTGTTTTTTGTCTTTTGTTTGTCTGACTTTTATCGTTTGTCTCACATTTTTGTCGTTTTTGTTTCCTTTTTGTCTCACTTGTGTTTTTGTCTCATTTTTGTCATTTTGTGTTTTGCTTTATTCATTGTTTTCTTATTGTTTTTGTCGTTTTGTTTCACGCTTGTGTCATTTTTTGTCTTGTTTGTCCATTTTTGTCTTTTTAAAAGTAAAATACTACATCATTCGGTCCCAGATAGCTGTGACTAAATGTTGTCTTCCTTTGTAGACACTCTGTGATCTGGAAGTTGTAATGTGGAAATGATAAACTGAGGATGAATGTTGCTGAAACTGAATTTATTTTTCTCAACAAATTTCAGGTTGTTTAGGATGTACTGTATAAAGATAATTCCTTAAATGTGAATATTCTCAGATTGTACTTTTTTGCCCTAGAACAAAGGGAAATGTGGAGTTGTGGTTATTTATAGGTTATTATGCAATAAACACAAACCTGTATGCAGGAATTTGTTCGTTATTGGAACACGATGGTGCTATTTTTTGTACATATCATCCTGGATCTGTGCTAAATTTCTCAGCACTGATCCATAGTCAGTGAGCAGCAACGTTTCCTTTCACTAAATCACTTCACAGAACACAGCTGCTGCTGCTGGGATCGAACCTGCAAGTTTTAGTTTATACAAGGATCACTGCAAGCGCTCAGCCATGATGACTCGGCTCTCCTCTCTGTCATTCATCTCCTCATCGCATCGCTGGACTCTGCTAACCTCTGCTGCAGTTTGAACCTGGTGCAAGGTGTTTCTCACACATAACTCGCTATATGTTTTTCTCTCGGTGCCTTGGTGCAGGAAAGTATCAGCAAATGCCTCCACTGAGCATGAACTGAGGAGAGAAAGAGCTGCTTTTGTGCTTCTTCACAGCCGAAGATATTTCAGATCAAATGTGTTGATTTCGCTGCATTTCTTGGGAAAACCAAAAGCTAACTTGGTCATTGCTGCAAATGAGATAGTGACCTACATTCTTTATACTTTTCCTTATGTAGTTTTGTTGTGATGCAAAAGTAATGGAAGTTACAGGAGAATGGGTGCAACTCTAGCAGGAAATAAAATGCTCATGACATGAAACTACAACAAACACTGGGAGGAAAAAACTGGAACTTTTCTGAATGATGGAAGCGTAGCTGCATCACCAGTGTCTTCTTATCTTTTTTTCAATTATTATCATTATTAATACAGGATTTTGGGAGCCATCCCCAATGAAAAATGCAAAAAATGGAGGGAGAGGCAAGAAAAGACAAATCTGACACCTAAAAGAGCGAAGCTTTTCATGTGCGGGTAAAATATCCAGCAAAAAAAAAGATTTAAATCACCAAGTCCACAAAAATACATTCATAGTAGTGATGGATGGAATTATTTTGTGTATAAAGCCACTGAATGTCACTGGCTCTGCACTGGATCGATGCACAATCAGCTATAAGATGCTTTAAAATGAAACGCTGACAAGTTTATAGTTTTTGTTTTGTTTTTTAAATATGGGAAACTTTACATGTAAATGAAAGTAGTTTTCCTATTTTGTCCAGTAAATACGTCCAATCAAAAGCATGTTTTATGTCTGTAAAACACAGACTAAATTTTGCACAGCACAAGTGTTTTTCCTTTTTTTTCCCAAACGTTATCACCATCTAGTGTCGTCACATATTTATCTTTCTACATGTCCGAATCAAAAACTTCCACATTTGACGGCTGACTTCAGATTAAAAGTTAATTTTTAGAAGGTGGGATGTTGCTGAGTTCATGTTTTCATCGGTTAAATGTAAGATTAACTGAGAATAATATAACAAAATATTTAATATAGAAAACTGGATTCTTTGGGGGTAAATTTGTCTTTTAATGTGTGTCAATACAGCTGTGGTAATGGCTTATCATTATTAGAATATGCCTATTAATATGTTAATTCCACTACAGGAAGGACTTCTGTTGCAATTAGATGGGAAAAAAATACATGTATATATCCATATTAACTTCAGTAACTGAGTTAGAAAACACAAGCATATCAGATACTGTAAAAATCCAACATCATGCTTCCCTACCAGGCACCAAAGCAACAAAGTTAGCAGCTAAACTAACTCATACATCCTTGTAAGGGTATGGAGACCAACACAGAGCTTTAAAATAGGAGAGAATGTTGGAAAAACATTCATCAGATGAAAACAACTCCAATCCAATGCTACTGTTGCTACATATCTGCGCTAATCCCAATTTACCAACAGCTGTTTACAGGTTGCTATGCTGCCATCAAATGGTCAAAAACACCAAAAAAAATGGCACAGATTTATGCAAAAACATGTAGCCATGTCTGCTTAAATAGAGCCTCATATCATAGCTTTCAGAAAGTCTCAACCACTTAATGATTTAAATATTTAACAGGACATTGTGCAGGGTCTGTCTCTGCAGGCTGCTTTATAAAGAGTCTGGATTTGTGCTGAGTGAGTGCTCTTCACCTGAGAGAACTCTGCTTTATGTAAGAGAGAACATCCTCAAAACTAAATATTCTGATGCACCTCGGTGTGCATTGAAGTGCTAATATTAAGTAAGTGGGTGACATCAAAGCCGAGAGGATCTCATTTAATTAACACAGCCGAGATGATTGAAATGCAACAGGAGTTATCTAATCTGGAGGAAAACGCACACGTCTTTCCCATGACATTGGACGAGCAAATCAATATTCAGATGTGATATTTGTGTTGCTGCGTGATAAGTGCTTTCGCCAAATTATATGAGAGACGCAAGACGGATGAAATGAACACACTGGTGGATGATGTAAAGAGAAGCGCTCTGAATGTGAAATTATACAGATCTGGCTGAAACAAGTCAGGGGGCGACGTCAGTGAAAAGGAGGAAGAAGGTTCGGAGGAGGACAATGCAGGGAAATAAGAAGAACAAGAAATGAGGGAAATGAATAGAGATAAACAGGGGTGTGAAGAGAAAAGTGAGAACACTGCAAATACTCAAAATCTTACCATGTATGTATGTATGTATGTATGTATGTGAAAATTTACTTTTAGTCAAAATGTCTCCTCCCACTTGATTTAAGATAAATTCACTTAACAAGAGACATTTCAGCAGATGGAGGGACTTGTTTTAAGACAATACATCTTAAATATCTTGTTAAGTCAAACAATCTTGAAACTATCTTGTTTTGAGTTGAATTTTACAAGAAAACTCAAGGTAAGTTTAACCCTCGTGTCGTCCTGCAGGTCAAATTAACCCGTTTTAAAGTCTGAAAATGTGGAAAAGAAATATATTTCCACAGTGAAACTTCTGATGTCCACATTTTCAACATTTTCGGTAAATCTTTGAACATTTTTTGGTGGAAAAAGAAATGTTAAAAATGTTTCTTAAGAACATTCACAAAAAAATCTACCAAAATCTTCTTCAAGAAAATTAGAAGTTTTGGTGATATATATGGAATCATTTTAGATATTTTTAGGATTTTTTGGAAGATTTTTACTAATTTTTTTGAAAATACAAGAATTTTCATACCAAATTTGGGGGATTATTTTTATTTATTTATTTTTTTTAAATAAAACTTTTAAGTGAAACTTTTAAGGAATTATTGGAGTTTTCTTCCTGAAGGTTTTGCAAATTTTCTGAAATTTGGGGAATTTTTTTGTTGATTTTTTTCAGACAAGGAAACAATATTTTTTGGTGCCCGTAAATGAAGACAACAGGAGGGTTAATACATCTCAGATTAGGAGGTTACATGAAAGCAAAAATCTATTTTTGAGTGAAAAACCGCTGTTTTTTTGTAGCATGTCAAGCTTATTTTAAGACACCTAAGCTTGATAATCCTGGTAAAATGTAGCTTAAAATAAGTTTTCCCAGCTAATTTTAAGATCTCAATATTCTAAATATCATATCTTATTTCAAGAAATCTTATAAGCCATTTTTCACTTGTTCTATTTGCAGATTTTTCACTTATTTCAAAGTAAAAGTTCCTTGAAGTAAGTTTTTTTTCTTGTTTTGAGAGGAGCATTTTTTTCCAGTGAAGTGGTATCTTTTCTGAGGAGAAGCAGGCTATGAGGCGTATGGAGGAGTGCAAATGGAAAGGATTTAGTGTATTAAAAACCTGTGAGATGACTAGATGTGAGACCATCACAAAAGCTTTGGTGAGGAGTATCGGAATTTTAATGCGGCTTTTCGCTCCATATCATCTCTCATTCCTTTAATTCGGTGAAGCCCGAGAAGTTTTTTTTTTTTTTATTTTTATAATCCTGACTGTGAAATGTGAAGAGGCTACATCGTATACTTTGTGGTTGAGTTTTGTAGATTTCAGTTACAGATGAACACGAGCTGTGTCTACATTTCACATCAGCTAGACGGATTAGCTCAAGGCCAGCCTGACAAGAAGAATAATAACGGCTGAAATAATGTAAACAACGCAGAGGAGATGGCAAGAAAATATGCTTCAGATGTTGATGACGGATTTTAACTACTTCCATATTATTTTTATTTATAAAAACACAACTCATAACCCTTGAAACTGTCACAATTCTTGAGAAACTTTAATCTTCTAAACCAGGGGTGTCCAACATGTGGCCCGTGGGCCAAAAGCAGTCCTCCAGAGGGTCCAATCTGGCCCTCAAAGTGGAAAAATTCCAGAGAAGACATTAACTGCAGATTGTAAATTACTAAAACTATAAATTTAAAATCATTTCTAGACCACGACAAGTTGTTTTGATCATAAAGTAAAATATTAGATTGTTTATTGTTCTCTTGTCATTTTGTGCCTAATTTTGGTAATATTTTGTCTTGTTTTTGTTGTTTTTTGTCTTTTTTGTCATGTTTTTTTCATTTTGTTTCTAGTTTTTGTTGTCTTGTGTTTCCTTTTTGTCTCCAAATGTTTTTTTGTCTTATTTTTGTCATGTTTTGTTTTGCTTTATTTGTTGTTTTGTGTATTGTTTTTGCCGTTTTGTGTTTTTTGTCTCGCTTGTGTTGTCTACTTTTTTGTCATTTTTTGTCTTGTTTGTGTCATTTGTATAATTTTTTGTCTGATTTTTGTTTTGTTCCATGTTGTTTGTCTTATTTTTTTGTCATTTTTCTCACTTCTGTCATTTTGTCTAATTTTTGTCATTTTGTTTCTTGCTTTTGTCATTTTTTGTTTTGCTTTAGTTGTTGTTTTGTTTCTTGTTTTTGTCGTTTTGTGTTTTTTGTCTCGCTTGTGTTGTTTATCTACTTTTTTGTCATTTTGTTTCTTGCTTTTGTCATTTTTTGTCTTGTTTGTGTCATTTGTATAATTTTTTGTCATTTTTGTCATTTGTCCATTTTTTTGTCGCTCTGTAATTTTTTGGTCTTATTTTTAGTCTCTTTTTTGTTTTATCTCGTGTCGTTTGTCTAATTTTTTATCATTTTTTTCTCGTTTCTATCATTTTGTCTCACTTTTGTCATTTTGTGTTTCGCTTTATTTGTTGTTTTGTGCGTCGTTTTTGTCGTTTTGTGTTTTTTTGTCTCGCTTATGTCGTTTGTCCATTTTTTTGTCGCTTTGTAACTTGTCGAATTTTTTGTCTCTTTTTTGTTTTGTTTCATGTCGTGTGTTTCGGATGAAACACATGGTTGGATGGGTGAAAATGGAACTTTTTGGACAAAACAACTTGGTTTGGTCAACATAATGGTAGGAATGAAATGCTTTGAGGGGGGTTTCAGCCAATGGACCAGGAAACGTTATCAAAGTAAATGACACAATGACAAAAGAGTTCTACATCAAGATTCTTAAGGAAAACAGCTGCCGCCCTGCAGAAGAATTTAGCTTTGGTCTCCTAAACAAGACAATGAGGGGAAACATGGAGCCAAAGAGGTCAAGAAATGGTGAACCGAAAAAAAAAATCAGCATTTCAGAGCAGCGTAGCCAGAGCCCAGAACCAAATCTCACTGAGAATATGTGGAAGGAAGTGAAAACCAAAGCGATTGGAAGGAAGACCGAAAATCTCAAAAAGCTGGAGATTGCCGCAAAAGAGTCGTGATGGATGGATGGATGGATGGATGGATGGATGGATGGATGGATGGATCAGTACTGAGAAAGTAAATATGTTTAAAAAAACAGAAATAGTTAACATATCATTAACATCTCGAACACAGTGTCTTACCATCTTTTGTTTGTCATTTTCAGCCAGAAAAAAATCTATCAATTGAATTAAAAAATAATTCTGAATAATTCTAGGCTGGACTGTAAGTGAACAGCATCCAGTTTATATAGTTCACTTATGCTCAAATCCACTAATTAGCCGCTAAATTTATTTCATTAAGTTGTCTTTAATCTTTAGTACCATCTGTCCCTTGTGCCTTCCATCACTCTATATAAAAACACTTTGAACAGTTTCACACCCAAACTTTTTCTTTTTAACCTCCCAGCTCTCGCAGTTTTAGTCTTACCATGCCAGCCCATGGAGTAGGGAAACGACACTTCAAAAAGATTGTCGTATTTGGTCAGCAGTCGCTTCATAATGGCAGCCAGATCTGATAAACAGGAATAAAAACAGAGATAAATGAAAGTTAGCACAAAAACAAGTTTATTTTTACAGACATGTAGAAAGCATCAGACAAGGGATTCAAAATTGAAACAACTTCCTTGTCTGTCACAGTTTAGAATCATTTATATGAGCTTAGAAAACAAAAGCTTTTATTTAACATCTCAACAAAAACCCCAAAACACTGCAGGATATATATTACTTATAACTCAGCATTATAGGAGAAAAACACACGCCAGTCGCTATCAATGTACATCATTTATTTGGAAGTACATTGGCTATAAAGGTAGGTTAAACAATAGAAATGACCCCTTAACAATGATTGCTTGATAATTAAAACCAAAAAAATGACACAAAAGAGGAAAAGGCACATTTCACATCAGCTAGACGGATTAGCTCACGGCCAGCCTGACAAGAAGAATAATAACGGCTGAAATAATGTAAACAACGGAGAGAAGATGGCAAGAAAATATGCTTCAGGTGTTCATGAGTTGTGGTTATTTGTAGGTTATTATGCTGTGGTTTTACTGGTCCGGTCCACTGGAGAACAAATTGGGCTGAATGTGGAACCTGAACTAGAATAAGTTTGACATCCCTGCTTTAAATATAGCAGTGGTAGACTTCTGCATCTCGTCTTGGTTTGGTTTGAATTCTGTGTGAAGCCACGAATAAATATTGACTTTTGACTTGCTTATTTTCAGGCGTTGGAAGCATCCCTACTGTATGCTTAAGCATCAGCACCACTCAGTGTGTAAAAACATCCAAAATAAACATTTCCTCTTCTGGGAAGCCTGAATGTGCTGGGAATCAAACCTGTAGGTTCTTAACCGAGTCCTCCAGTCACCTTTTTTTACTCTAAATTGTCTTATGACTGGCTGTGTTGGCATCTTCACTCACCCTCCCTCTCCTCTGCTGTCAGATCATTGATTCGGAGGACATGTCGTCGTGGTAACAGCAGTGTCTGGTAGGGCCACGTCGCCCAGTACGGCACCACCGCCAGCCAATGGGAGCTCTGCACCACCACGCGCTCCTGAGAGAAAACGCACATTAAAATGATTTTAGAGCAGAGGTGTGAAACTCATCTTAGTTCAGGTTCCACATCCAGTCCAGTCTGATCTCCAGTGGACCAGACAGTAAAACCACAGCATAAGAACCTAGAAATAACCACAACTCCACACTTTTACTTTGTTTTAGTGCAAAAATGTTCACTGTGCTGCCGTTATCGAAGCTAGTGCAACATTATGGGATGTGACAGCAGGCTCTCAGCTCTCTGTGGATGTTAGAATTTACAGTGTATCACACGCTTGTTTTTCCTCCTGAAAGTGCAGCAGACCATCATCTCTCTTGTTTATGCTACATGATGTATTATGCTGCATTTGGTTGTGCATTAAACACAGCAGTGTGTTACCCTCTAGCAGCAGAATGCACACAGTGTCAAGGGCTGCATACTGAAGTGGGAGAAAAAAAAAGGTTTCTGAGTGATACTGTGCTCAGATAGCAAAGTCAGGCTGGATAGTATTTGGGTGAGACATTTTTTTGTTTCTGTAAATTCCACCTTTTTTTCATTCTTTCTGTAATTTTAGCTTTAGACAAAACCATCCAACACATACGGAGCTGTGAGATACTAAAAATGCTGATAAAATGCTGATAAAATGCTGATTAAATAGAATTTACATACAAATTTACCCACATTACATCAACATAACCACAAATATATAAAAAGTCAACTTAATCAGTTGCATATTAATTAAAAAAACAAAAGAATATGAAGAAAAAAGGTAGAGTGTGGGTTGACTGAGTGCGCTCTCATTTTATAACAAAGTGAGTTCAAAATGGTAATAGGACAGGTCAGCTGGGATTGGCTGTTTGCAGCAGGAAGCCTTATTATCATAAACTGCTTAAATGCACAAAGTGTCTGAAGCTGGGATTTAACAAGCTGATGAGTGGGCACAAACATGACTTGACCTCGCTATTACAATCCATCAGAAACAGATTAGCTTGCTCTGTGTGTGTGTGTGCGTGCGTGCGTGCGTGCGTGCGTGCGTGCGTGCGTGCGTGCGTGCGTGCGTGCGTGCGTGCGTGCGTGCGTGTCAAACAGCTGCAGCATGAATCCAACGTATATCAGCTCCATACTGATCCTGGACAACCGCTCTGTTGTATCTTTGTGTTAAACTTCTACTTACTGCATGTCAAATCAAATCAAATCAAATCAAATCAAATCAAATCAAATCAAGCTTTATTGTCATTTTGCTGTACATACAACAGTAGTGCATGTAAGATGAAAGAGCGTTTCTCCAGGAACCAATGACTTAACCCTCGTGTCGTCCTAAATAGAACATCCGGGACCATTTGTTGTGTGTGAGAGTAAAACTTAACATCAGTTCAGCCACTAAAGTCACCCAGGAATGAAGAAAAACCTTAACCTGTGTGTCGTCCTGTGGGTCAAATTGACCCGGTTTAAAGTTTGAAAATGTGGAAAAAAAAAAATATATATAATAATTTTGAAAAATGTTTCTTAAGAACATTCACATAAAAATCAACCCTGGATTTTGGTTGATTTTCATGTCAATGTTCTTCAAGAAAATGTTAGAAGTTTTACTGATATATATGGAATCACTTTAGATATTTTTAGCATTTTTTTGGAAGATTTTTACTCATTTTTTGAAAATATTTACAAGAATTTTTTTAAAACAAAACTTTTAAGGGAAACTTTTAAGGAATTATTGGAATTTTCTTCCTGAAGGTTTTGCAAATTTCCAGAAATTTGGGGAATTTTTTTGCAGAACTTTTGGATTTTTTTCAGACAAGGAAACAATATTTTTTGGTGCCCGTAAATGAAAAAAAAAAATGAGGGTTAAAGTAATTAAGTTAAGACACCAACACTTATACAGTCACACACCCACGCACATACACACATCCCTAAGACGTTGTTTTTACAAAATTGGCAGTAAGTTGAGTTGTTATTCAGTGTCCATAGCAGCAGCCTGTGATATAAAGTGCACAACAGTTGGAGTGACCTTGTGGACTGATAAATAATTAAAATACTGAAACTTAAACTTGAAAATACTGAAATTGGTAAGGTGCAGAAGTGTGTGCATATCCGGATCAGCAGCTCAGCACTCTGACAGCTTATGGAATGAAGCTGTGGATCAGCCTGGTGGTTTGTTGAGAACAACAACAGCATTTTGCAGCCGGATCAGTGGTTAATCATTATTAATATTTTTTCTAACCACTCACAGTCATCATTCACCTTATAAAGCTGTTATGGCTGACTGATTTCTGGAAGAAAAGTCACCTTCCTTTTAGCTCTGATGTGGTCTTCTCTAAACCCTGAGAGAAATATGCAGCTCCTATATGCTTCTTTCCAAACTAAATTTCAGCTTTAGTGGCAAGATGCACCAGAAAAAACAAGGCAATGAGCTAAAAAAGGCTACAAACCTTTTCAGAGATGCAGTATCATAAATATGTGTCAGTGACAGCAGCTGCATCTTATTCAAATCACTCATATGGATAGAATTTTCCATATATGCAGTAGTAGAGGTTTAGACAGGATGCTGTCTGTCTGTAAGTAAATGCTGCCATTAGCTGCACCCCTTTCTCTCAGCACTGAACACTAATAGAGCAAATTCATATCATTTTGTGTGAAGCTACCTTCAAATGCAGTCAGTGGACTGGTTGCCAGGCAGTTAGTGGACAAGCTCGGTGGTGCTACAATGATCTTTTACAGTGTGGCAAGCCAAAAGTACGACTAAAACAAATTTAAACCTATTAACGATAACACTACATGTTTGCAATGCCCCCTTTGCTGCTGTAATACTACAAATGTCCCTCCTGTGAGACTTAACTCATCTTCTCTTCATCGGTTAGTGGTTTGAATGTTGTAGCTAATTGGTGTAGATTCTGTGTCTTTGCAGGTAAATATTTCACATTACTTCAAAAGTATTTTTCCCATAACTTTTTATGAAATATATCTAAGCCAAGAAACAGCCTGTCCATCCTCCAGCAAACTGAATATGGTGCAAACTTAACTCGCTAGTTTCAGTGATCACTCTAAACACACCCATGTTAAAGCTACATTCTACTTAAAGATTCTGCCTGATTTTCAGGACTGTGTGGATCTCCAGCCTGTGCTTGATTTATTGATCTCCTCACTCCCCTGCTAGCTTTACTTACACCTGCTGGGACACGACAAATCACGCCTTCATCATCCTCACCGTTACATGGAGTCTATCGATGTATAGTTTGATGTCCAAACCTACGTCCATCACAAGCAGAGGCTGCCACAGACATGATTAAGCAACATGTATAAATTTTCAATCTTTGTGGTTCACTGATTTATATGCTGAGCATGTTTCTGGCAGCGAGGAGTTCAGCCTTGTGGCACCTTCTGCGTGGCGTGCTGTGTTTTTCCTGGTTTCCCTCCGGTATTCCAGTCTTCCATGGCATCAGCAGAAATTTATTTACTGTGAATCCCCCTGCTGTCGCTCTTCAAACACGTCTCTCAAATCAGAACCGGAGTTTCTACGCACGACGAGGTTAAAGGTGGCTTCTGCTAAAAACCTGATTATATCTAATCAGACACCCAAGCAGATGGAGTCATGGCCGTACGAAGCTGTAAATCTCCCACAGGTTAGAGCAAGCTGGTCCAATGAAGCAGTAGTGCATAATTAATGGATCTGCAGGGAATCGTGTAGGAACACAAAGTAATCTAACAGAATCACAAAGTGCTCAGTATTCCTAATGAAGTGAACCAGCCGGATTCTACTTGCTGCCTCGTTCAGTTTCCATTTGTGCATGCATATTTTGAAAGGATGGAAATGAGGAAAGTGGATAAAAATTATGTATTTGCAGATTATTTAGTGAACTCATTATGAACAACATTTTTTCCAGTCACTAATTTTTCCATCTTTTTCATGTACTCAAATATGCAGTCCGACTACAAATCCACCGCTGAGGAACACAAAGCTTTATAAAACTGTAACTGTGAATAATTCCTACTTTATAAAGAACATTTTAACAGTTTGAAGACATTCTGAAGCCAATTTGGACCAATTTTCTGTCATTTTTTTAGCCCTTCTCAGCCATCCTTGACGTTTAACTCATTTTGGACAGGGTTTGAACAGTTAAGGAGGATTTTTTGACATTTTGCACACATTTCAGGTCATTTTTGACAAATTTCGACAACATTTAGGGAACACACTTATTTTAAGAGGTCAATTTTGAGTTATTTTGGACGTGTTTTTAATGTTTTTAGTTATTTTTGAAACACTTCTAAGCCATCCTAGATGTGGATAAAAATTATACATTTGCAGATTATTTAGTGAACTCATTATGAACATTTTATCTAGTCACTAATTTTTCCATATTTTTCATATACTCCTAGATGCAATCCTACTACAAATCCACTGCAGAGGACCACGGATGTTTACAAACCTGTAACTGAAAAATTCCTACTTTTTAAAGAAAATTTTAATAGTTTGAAGACATTTTAAAGTCATTTTGGACCCATTTTTAGTCATTTTTTAACCCTCCTCAGCCATCTTAGATGTTTAATTCATTTTGGACAGACTGTGAACAGGAAAAGAGGATCTTTTGAGCAAGTTCTGGACAAATTTGTGTAATTTCTAGTCATTTTGCACATATTTCAGGTCATTTTTGACAAATTTTGACAACATTTAGGGAACACACTTATTTTAAGAGGTCAATTTTGAGTTATTTTGGACGTGTTTTTAGTCATTTCTGAACCCTTCTAAGCCATCCTAGATGTGGATAAAAGTGGATAAAAATGATGTATTTGCAGATTATTTAATGAACTCA